>NW_028169686.1:0-38862 GCF_963971535.1 Notolepis coatsorum | reverse complement strand
CACCAACCATTTACATGTGTGCGTGTGCGTGTGTGTGTGTGTATGTGCGTGTGCGTGTGTGTGTGTCTCTCTCCCTCAGATGGAGCTCCAGGAGGCTAGTCTAGCCAGGCTGCTGTGTTCTGCTGGTCTGCCCAGCCAGGTGAGCTCTAGACTGGGCTCTGGAAGCAGCTCGAGCCCTGTACCCCGCCATGCAGAGAGCTCACTTTAACCAGGTTACTCACTCACTCACTCACTCACTCACTCACTCACTCACTCACTCACTCACTCACTCACTCACTCACTCACTCACTCACTCACTCACACGCTGTAACACACACTCACTCACTCACTCACTCACTCACTCACTCACTCACTCACTCACTCACTCACTCACTCACTCACTCTGTAACATATGCACACTGTCACTCACTCAGTCACTCACACGCTGTAACACTCACTCACTCACTCACTCACTCAGTCACTCACACACACACTCACTCACTCACTCTGTAACATATGTACACTGTCACTCACTCACTCACTCACTCACTCACTCACTCACTCTTTCTGGCTAGAGCCCAGATCTACTACACTAGAGTGTCCTCCTGGATAGAGCCTACAGGTAAACTCATAGTATTCTGAATTGTCATCTTTGTTTTTGTTTTATTCTTTATTCTCCCAGAATGCCAATCTTCGGTCCGGTCGTGACGTCCCCCACAGCTGCTCCATGTCGGACATGATGGCCTCCCCCTACTCCCCCCTGTCACCCTTCTCCCCACGCCCCTCCCTCCCCCAGCTCTTCCCCATCTCCCCTCCCTCACACCTGTGCCCCGCCACTGACGTCTTCTGGAACATCGCGGACAGACCTCCTAAGGTAAGGAACTAGGGCTGAGTTAAATACTTGGAAGCTTCGTTCGATGGGCATGGGATTCGAATGGGAAAATTAGAATATAATTATTATTATTATAATTTTTTTTTTGCAAAATCAACTCTGCCTCTCTTTGTTAACTACAACAAGCAATGCTGTTTGTTATTAAGATGAGGTCGGACTCGGCACTGACAGATTTGTGTTCATTGTGCTGCTTTTATAAAGCCTCAAACGACGGCTTACAATATTTCATGAAAGCAAAGTGTTTCGTTTGTCTAAGATTTAAAAAGGTTTAAACTTTACAGCACTGACAAAGTTGAACCAAGTGCTGTACAAGTCCCACAACATAAAATAATAAAAGTATTATTACATTTTTTATTTATTTATTTTTATCTCGAAGCTTCGAATTAAAATCGAATCTCGGCCCCGAAGCTTCGAATGCCAAAAGAACATTCGAAGGTCAGCCCTATAAGGAACTGACTGGTAGTAGATACCCGACAGGTGGTGGATTCTGAACAGAGACGTATAATGGAGTACATTTTACATTTAGTCATTTAGCTGATGACTTCTATCCAAAGTGACTTACAAGTTATGTACAGCAAGTCTTTGATTGATTGATTGATTGATTGAAAAGTTTATTAACAGATTGCAGAATGGGTACAGTACAGTACAGTACAGCTCAATACATACAATTGTTAAGGGGATGCAGGCCAGAGAAAGGCTTCGTCTTGTTTACATCAGGGTCCCCATTTTCAATTCATCATAACATATATGACACACACGACATACAGATAGTCAGTACTGCTACATCTATACATTTATGACATACCAGATTTGCAAATACAGTACTGTTTGTGATACAAAAAGTGTCCAGAAAAAGAGTGTATATACATTTGACGTAGAAACATTGGAGGAGGTTGGGTAGGTGGGGTGGGGTTGGGTGGGTGGGTGGGGGGGGGGCTGTACATTGGGGGTGGGGGGGGGGACGACGACGACACTGTACACTGTCAGCAGGAAGGGCACAACTCTGGCAGCGAAGGGTCAGTGTGGTGTTGTTAATCTAGCGGTGTTGAACTTGAGTGATTCACTCTGAGTGCATAGTAGTATAGAGTGGACATAGTAGCATAGTAGGTAGTAGTATAGGCATAATGGAACAGTTGCATATTAGGCAGTCAGTGTTTCCCACAGGATTTTATGAGACTGTGGTGGGTGAACCTTGGGCCCTCTGGTTTATTTTTTAGAAAATAAAAGAATATAGTGGATACTATTACGACTACTACCACTGCCAATACTACTGATACATCCCTATTGGCAAACTTTATATTTAAAAAAATATAATAATAATAATAATAATAATACAAAAATAATAAAAAAAATTATGTATTAATTTTGGGGGTTCATTATAAAACTGTGGCGGGACTAATTAGACGGCCGCCACAGTCTATGTAATTAATGGGAAACACTGGGCAGTAGTAATAGAGCGTAGGGTCTTGAGGGTGTGTAGTTAGAAGGTCAAGAATCAACACTAATATTACTAGGTCAAGGTCAAGAATACACACTAATATTACTATGAAGTGATGTGCACAGTGCATGCTGGCTGCGTGTGCGTGTGTGTGTGTGTGTGTCCTGAAGCGGCGAGTGCTGGTGATATTGTTGTTAAAATGATGCTGAGGTACACTGTGTGTGTGTGTGTGTGTGTGTGTGTGTGTGTGTGTGTGTGTGTGTGTGTGTGTGTGTGTGTGTGTGTGTGTGTGTGTGGTGTGTGTGTGTGTGTGTGTGTGTGTGTGTGTGTGTGTGTGTGTGTGTGTGTGTGTGTGTGTGTGTGTGTGTGTGTGTGTGTGTGTCTGTCTAACTAAAGGCTCATGCTGATGTTAAAAAGAAAATGTTCTGTGGCTCTTTCTTTCTCTCTTTCTCTCTCTATTTCTCTATTACACTAGGCTATTAGATGGTTTATTAATGCTGCTTTCATACCATAAAACTGGAGCTGAGGGAGAGAGAGAGAGAGAGAGAGAGAGAGAGAGAGAGAGAGAGAGAGAGAGAGAGAGAGACCAGTCCACAGTGCCATCTGTTGGCTTTGCTGTGTTATTCTAATACGCCTGTACATATGGAGTCCATAGTGTAGTTATTAGTACAGTAAGTAGTAATGCTGTCCTGCTAATGGTAAAGTATGTTGTATAGTTAATAACCTGTTGTACGCCGTAGCACACAGTTCTTTGTCAAAGGCAGAGTTCACGAAAACAGGGTTTTCCAAAAAAAAATTATCCTGTCGGTGTTTTAGAAAATCTCTCCGTCCACAAAACAACATGACATGACCTCATGACCTAAAACCCAGTTGTCACAGTTTCTGTGGATGTGAAGACCTCTCCATGGTCCTGGACGCGTCTATTCGAAAGGCAACCGGTTCATGCGTTTTGCGAATCTGATTGGCCACTGACGTTTCTGGTCACGTGACGCGCCCATTTCCGCCTCGACCAGCAGCAAACTACCTAACGCCTAGTTTATCACTGGTTAAGCTTAGGCGACTCTTTCGAAGTTGGTTAAGGTTAGAGTTTGGAGTCAGGGCTGGCGTTCTATCGCCCTGCTCTAAAGACAAACTCTAACCTTAACCAACTTCGAAAGAGTCGCCTAAGCTTAACCGGCGATAGAACTTGCCGTCACACGATTGGTGCGCCCAGAAACAGCAGTGGCCAATCAGAGCGCAAAATGCGAACGCGGAAGCATGAACCGGTTGCCTTTCGAATAGACGCGTCCTGGACGTGAAGAGCTCTCCATGGCGCTGGATGTGAAGAGCTCTCCATGGCGCTGGATGTGAAGAGCTCTCCATGGTCCTGGACATGACGAGCTCTCCATGGCACTGGATGTGAAGACCTCTCCATGGCACTGGATGTGAAGAGCTCTCCATGGCGCTGGATGTGAAGACCTCTCCATGGTCCTGGACATGAAGAGCTCTCCATGGCGCTGGATGTGAAGAGCTCTCCATGGTCCTGGACATGAAGACCTCTCCATGGCGCTGGATGTGAAGAGCTCTCCATGGTCCTGGACATGAAGACCTCTCCATGGCGCTGGATGTGAAGAGCTCTCCATGGCGCTGGATGTGAAGACCTCTCCATGGTCCTGGACATGAAGAGCTCTCCATGGCGCTGGACATGAAGAGCTCTCCATGGTCCTGGACATGAAGAGCTCTCCATGGCGCTGGATGTGAAGAGCTCTCCATGGCGCTGGATGTGAAGACCTCTCCATGGTGCTGGTTGAAGAGAAAACACCATGTTATCTAAAGTATCATAAATAACGTGCGGACGGGGGCCATTAATCATGACGTCAGCGGGTTCCGTTAAGCTCCGGTTTCATCCATCCAGACAAGATGCACCGCTTTTAAAAGAGAAAGTCAACGCATAGACAAAACTACAAAAAAATCCCCCTGTGGACTATAGGCCTAAGTATGTTGTATAGTTAAAGGACCACTTGGCATTTTTTTTTTGGTTCTATTGTGAGAAGGACAGAAGATCAGATAAGATCAGATAAGATCAGATAAGATATTCCTTTATTGATCCCCTTTGGGAAAATCCGGGCATAATAGCAGCATGGGGGGGAGGGGAGGTACGGGTATGGACAATTAGATCTGAATATACAAATACGAGGAAAAATAAACAGTGTAAACAAAGGTGCAGATGAAAGGTGATAAGATACGTATCTCATGTGCTCAGTGGCTCAAATGTTCCTTTAATCCCTCCACCTCCAGTGTTGTATTAAAACATTGCAAGCCATTGATACCAGGACTATAATGTATTGTATTTCTGACTCTGTTCAGCTAATGATGGATAACCTCCAACCTCCCTGTGAGGCCCTGCAGGAGGCTTTCATCAAGCTTTTAACTGGTGCTGAACGCTGGAAAAACAACATGTATGCTATCTCCTAGATCCAGAAACATAATAATAATAATAATAATAATAATAATAATAATAATAATAATAATAATAATAATAATAATAATAATAATAATAATAATAATAATAATAATAATAATAATAATAATAATAATAATAATAATAATAATAATAATAATAATAATAATAATAATAATAATTAATAATAATAATAATAATAATAATAATAATAATAATAATAATAATAATAATAATTTGTATAGCACCTTTCACACAGAAACTGCAGCTCAAAGTGCTTCACAACAGAAAAAAGACATAAGGCATAAAATGAGCACATAAAGTGCAGACATATAAAATCACAGTTGTTCACATTAGGATCTAACATCCCAACAGGCGGCACCTAGTTTATGGTTTGATTCAGTTTTAAATAGACAATAATAACAAGAGTAAGGTAAAATAGACAGAGTAAAATAGTGCAATAGTGCAGTGCAATAAAATTGTAGAATAGAATAGATTTAAAATATATATATTTATTTATATTTTATATATATTTTACAGTGCAATAAAATAGTTCTGGATTACTGTTCAACAGTTCAAAGTCGTCTTTACCTTCTCTGTTTGGTATCCACAGTTTAAAACATGACAGTCTTCCCTCCTGTTTTATATATATTTTACATATTATATTATATATAGGCGGCTAGGTGGTGTAGTGGGCAAGGCGCTCGCCATCAACGCTGGAGACGCTGGTATTCGAGTCCAGCTCTCCGCGTTGCTATCAGCTTGGCTGGTCGTTCACACTAACACAATTGGCAGTGTTAGGGGGTGGGAAAGCTGATGGGTGGGTCCTGGGCGTTGTGGACAGCGACCCCTACAGTTCGGTCGGGGCGCCTGCACAGCGAGGGTAGGATCTGGAGAGAGGTAGTGCGGCCTCCCACACGTTACACTCTCCCGGTGAGAATCTGCGCGGCCAGGTTGGCTGCCGGCTGGCTGCACATGCGTCGGAGGAAAGCATGTGACAGTCTCCGGCCTCTCGGACCAACAGTAGGGGGGGAGTGCGCAACAACCAGGAAGGGGGTTGGGAATTGGCATAACGACTAACAGTGGGATGGGAGAAAAATCGGAAAAAGGAGGGGGGGGGGGGGGGGAGATAATAATAAAAAATAAAAAAATTATATTATATATATTACATTATATATATTTTACATAGTTTATAATTGTTTACGTGTATATCTACTCTAAACGAGGCGACAGTGGCTCATCGGTTCGATTCTTGGCTCCTCCCGGGCAGCGTGTCGACGTGTCCTTGAGCAAGACACTGAACCCCCAACTGCTCCCGGTGAGCGGGTCGCCACTTTGCCACGGTGCCCACCCCCCCCCCCCCCCCCCCGCCGCCGGTGTGTGAGTGTCTGAGTGAGTGAGTGAATGGGTGAATGTGAGGCATAAGTTGTAAAGTGCTTTGGATTAAAAAAAAAAAGGGTTATATATATATATACATGCAGTCCATTTACCAATGGAACCACTGAATATTTATATCTTGGCATTTGACTTGATGAAACGTTTACTTTTAAATACCACATCTCACTAGCAAGCCGAGACAAAGAATTGGACTAATGGTGATGTAACTTATAGAAAGGCTGCATCTTCCACTCTTTTACACCTAGACACGGTATATCATTCTGCTCTTAGATTCATTACTGGTGGAGATAGTTACGGCACTCCTCTGTGCCTCCTGCATGTTAAGGTGGGTTAGGCTGTTAACTGTTTATCTTCAAGGCCATTGTTGGTGGAAAATTGCCACCATATCACAATGATCCTTTGGAATTATGGACTTTATCTGTAACCCGCTCAAATGATTGGTTACACTTAAGGTCCCACAAGTTCAACCTGAGCTTGTCTGCCTTTTGTTTTAATGCACCACGGTCCTGGAGCGATCTTCAACTCACACTAAAACTCAATCCCCCACTATCCTCTGGACCAGTGGTTCTCAAACTGTGGTACGCGTACCACTAGTGGTACTTGGTGGTATTGCTGGTGGTACTTGAAAACATTTCCAAAAAAGCAAAAAAAAAAATTGCAGTCAGGCCACTGAACTTAGAAGCAGGCCAGGCCAGTGTTTCTGGTTGCGGCAGCGCGATAGTTAGATAATCTAAGTGGGGAACAACCAGGAGATCACTGTGACAGAGAGTAATGCAGTCTAAACAGTCATGCATCTTTAATTCAACTTCAGCCCTGATCATAACCATTTATTTTTAGATTTCTTGTAATGTCAGATAAAAAATGAAATACTCCCACTTTTCTGAAAAGAGTTGGTGTTAAATCTGACATTACAGAAAATCCATCAAAATATGTGTTGCTGCTAATCATTGACACATGCCTAGCATGTAATAATCCCCCCGAGAAAAATGTACTTTTGATATATTGTAAATATTTTACTTTTTGTGTGTTTTTTTTAACAATAATTTGTGATGCCATCACACAAACTGGCATTTAAAGGGTAAACATTCAAAAATGTATTGAATATGTGTTTTCTTTTCTTTTTTACAATAATTTGTGATGCCCAGTGTGAGAGAGAATGACGGACAATTGCTTGCTGTGTGAGAGAGAGAGAGAGAGAGAGAGAGAGAGAGAGAGAGAGAGAGATAGAGAGAGAATTAAGTACATTTGCTGAAATACAGTTGTTCTTAATTTTCTCACTTGCTATGTGAGAATGTTAGTTATTATGTTCTCAATGCCCCTTGCATTGTATGAGTTGTGTGGAAGTGTTTGCTAGTTCTAGTGCTATCCCTTTGTACATTGTGGCTGTGTCTGACAAAAGTTAACAATAAATAATGGTATTAGGAATACATTTGCCTCCTGTGTGAACTGTGCATAGCTGAATAGACTGTATTTTAACGCCGGTCATATGGTGGTACTTGGAGAGCCAGCTACGTTCTCAGGTGGTACTTGGTGTAAAAAGTTTGAGAACCACTGCTCTGGACAATTTAAAACATGATCACAAACCTCCCTACCTCAGTGTGTAACTGTTTCTAATATAAAACATGATCACTAACCTCTCTACCTCAGTGTGTAACTGTTTCTAATATAAAACATGACCACTAACCTCCCTACCTCAGTGTGTTACTGTTTTTAATTTAAAACATGATCACTAACCTCCCTACCTCAGTGTGTAACTGTTTTTAATATAAAACATGATCACAAACCTCCCTACCTCAGTGTGTAACTGTTTCTAATATAAAACATGATCACTAACCTCCCTACCTCAGTGTGTAACTGTTTCTAATATAAAACATGATCACAAACCTCCCTACCTCAGTGTGTAACTGTTTCTAATATAAAACATGATCACTAACCTCCCTACCTCAGTGTGTAACTGTTTTTAATTTAAAACATGATCACTAACCTCCCTACCTCAGTGTGTAACTGTTTCTAATATAAAACATGATCACTAACCTCCCTACCTCAGTGTGTAACTGTTTCTAATATAAAACATGATCACAAACCTCCCTACCTCAGTGTGTAACTGTTTCTAATATAAAACATGATCACTAACCTCTCTACCTCAATGTGTAACTGTTTCTAATATAAAACATGATCACTAACCTCCCTACCTCAGTGTGTAACTGTTTTTAATATAAAACATGATCACTAACCTCCCTACCTCAGTGTGTAACTGTTTCTAATATAAAACATGATCACTAACCTCTCTACCTCAGTGTGTAACTGTTTCTAATATAAAACATGATCACTAACCTCCCTACCTCAGTGTGTAACTGTTTTTAATATAAAACATGATCACTAACCTCCCTACCTCAGTGTGTAACTGTTTTTAATATAAAACATGATCACTAACCTCCCTACCTCAGTGTGTAACTGTTTTTAATATAAAACATGATCACTAACCTCCCTACCTCAGTGTGTAACTGTTTCTAATATAAAACATGATCACTGACCTCTCTACCTCAGTGTGTAACTGTTTTTAATATAAAACATGATCACTAACCTCCCTACCTCAGTGTGTAACTGTTTCTAATATAAAACATGATCACAGACCTCTCTACCTCAGTGTGTAACTGTTTCTAATATAAAACATGATCACAGACCTCCCTACCTCAGTGTGTAACTGTTTCTAATATAAAACATGATCACAAACCTCCCTACCTCAGTGTGTAACTGTTTCTAATATAAAACATGATCACTAACCTCTCTACCTCAGTGTGTAACTGTTTCTAATATAAAACATGATCACAAACCTCTCTACCTCAGTGTGTAACTGTTTCTAATATAAAACATGATCACAAACCTCTCTACCTCAGTGTGTAACTGTTTCTAATTTAAAACATGATCACAAACCTCTCTACCTCAGTGTGTAACTGTTTCTAATATAAAACATGATCACAAACCTCTCTACCTCAGTGTGTAACTGTTTCTAATATAAAACATGATCACAAACCTCTCTACCTCAGTGTGTAACTGTTTTTAATATAAAACATGATCACTAACCTCCCTACCTCAGTGTGTAACTGTTTTTAATATAAAACATGATCACTAACCTCCCTACCTCAGTGTGTAACTGTTTCTAATATAAAACATGATCACTAACCTCTCTACCTCAGTGTGTAACTGTTTCTAATATAAAACATGATCACTAACCTCCCTACCTCAGTGTGTAACTGTTTCTAATATAAAACATGATCACTAACCTCCCTACCTCAGTGTGTAACTGTTTTTAATATAAAACATGATCACTAACCTCCCTACCTCAGTGTGTAACTGTTTCTAATATAAAACATGATCACTAACCTCTCTACCTCAGTGTGTAACAGTTTTTAATATAAAACATGATCACTAACCTCCCTACCTCAGTGTGTAACTGTTTCTAATATAAAACATGATCACTAACCTCTCTACCTCAGTGTGTAACTGTTTCTAATATAAAACATGATCACTAACCTCCCTGCCTCAGTGTGTAACTGTTTCTAATATAAAACATGATCACAGACCTCTCTACCTCAGTGTGTAACTGTTTTTAATATAAAACATGATCACTAACCTCCCTACCTCAGTGTGTAACTGTTTCTAATATAAAACATGATCACAGACCTCCCTACCTCAGTGTGTAACTGTTTTTAATATAAAACATGATCACAGACCTCTCTACCTCAGTGTGTAACTGTTTTTAATTTAAAACATGATCACAGACCTCCCTACCTCAGTGTGTAACTGTTTCTAATATAAAACATGATCACAGACCTCTCTACCTCAGTGTGTAACTGTTTCTAATATAAAACATGATCACTAACCTCCCTACCTCAGTATGTAACTGTTTTTAATATAAAACATGATCACTAACCTCCCTACCTCAGTGTGTAACTGTTTTTAATATAAACCATGATCACAAACCTCCCTACCTCAGTGTGTAACTGTTTTTAATATAAAACATGATCACAAACCTCCCTACCTCAGTATAATAATATATAAAAATATAATATAATATTTTTAATTTGTTATTTTTCTCTTTTCACCTGTTTTTGTCCAATTCATGCAAATGTCTTTTCTCAATCAATCAATCAATCAATCAATCAATCAATGTCCTGTGTCTCGGGAGCTCGGCCGCCTCTGGATGACGTCACCCTGGGAGAGCAGACCTCTAATGAACCTGCAGACGCTATTTCATAATCTATATTCATAATCTATATGCATAAACTACCATTCATATTAAAGTTGAATATTGACAGTTCTTCAGGTTGTAACTCCACACAGCAGTCGTGCGTGTGTGCGCGTGTGTGTGCGTGTGCGTGTGCGCGTGTGTGTGTGTGCGTGTGCGTGTGTGTCAGTCAGGAGGATGATGGGTATTTCCTCAGATCTCATCCTGTTTCAGTAGGGCGTGACTTCCTGTCAATGGCCAGGTCATGTGACCTCAGGAGATGACGGGTCAAAAGGTCACCAGCTGGTTGCCGTAACGACCAGAAATGTCCAGTAGTTTTGGTCTGGGCTTGTGTGTGTGTGTGTGTGTGTGTGTGTGTGTGTGTGTGTGTGTGTGTGTGGGGGGGGGGGAACTATCTTTACCTAAGTAGTCATAGGAATGTGTGTGTGTGTGTGTGTGTGTGTGTGTGTGTGTGTTTATACAGTAGTGTGTGTGTGTTTATACAGTAGTGTGTGTGTGTGTGTATATATATACAATGCCTTAATGCACAGGCTTCGAGGAGCAGTCGGTATTAATAATAATAATAATAATATATACAGCATTAGTATACGTATCATACAGAGTTGTATGGGTTATATGCAGGTGTATAAGTAGGTGTATGGAAGGATTATATGCAGGTATATTCAGACAGATATGGATATACATATATATAATAATATATATATATTATATATATAACTTGCACCATGAACAGTAAGGGGTCAGTGAAGTCACAGGGTTCTCATGCACAGCTACGACCAGATACTAGTATAATACAACAGAATATTGCTTGAGATGTTTGTGTGTTTAATCTAAAAGACCGATCTTCTCTGTTGCTGCTCACTGATGTAACTCATTTGTCGTGACTTATTGTTGACATATCGCGTTGTTTTATGTGACTTTCATATTCTGTTCACTGATTAGGAGGGAACGCTACTATCTGTCGCTGTCCACTGACGTGTGGTGCTGAATCAACGTTGGCACGTTAAGGGAGGCGAACACTCGAACCTCGTCAATTAAATGCACTTGACAGCCTAGTTATGTAAGATAAGTGACAGTGAGCCCAGGGTACTTCACAAGAAAATGGATGAAGCCTCTCTGTTATTATGTGGAAAGGCATTCTTTCCTGCGGTTTCCTAGAGTGATTTGATTTCTTTTACTCTTATCTGAACTCTGTCATCTGGCATCTCGTTAATTATCCAGTGTTTTTTTTATTTAACATTTTTATGACTTGATTATTTGTGTCATCTCTGTCGGGTAACGTTAGTTATGCCAGAGCTCACAGCTTGGGGGGGGGGGGGGGGGGGGGGGCTCCAAAATGTCCGTAGCCCAAAGTAATATTAAGGCACCCCTGGTGTGTGTGTGTTTGTTTGTGTGTGTGTGTGTGTGTGTGTGTGTGTGTGTGTGTGTGTGTGTGTGTGTGTGTGGTGTGTGTGTGTGTGTGTGTGTGTGTGTGTGTGTGTGTGTGTGTGTGTGTGTGTGTGTGTGTGTGTGTGTGTGTGTGTGGTGTGTGTGGTGTGTGTGTGTGTGTGTGTGTGTGTCTGTTGTTTTGTGCTGAACTGACCTCAGATCTGACACGTTGCAAAGCTTTTTAACTTCCAAGTTATTTTATCTTTTTAAGAGCAGAGACAATATTCTTTGGTTTTGTCCTTATTCAAATAAGTCTGTGTCACCTAAGGTCAAATCCATTAATTCTCTCTCTCTCTCTCTCACTTCTCTCACTCGCTCTCTGAATTCATGTCAATTTGCTCTCTCTCTCTCTCTCTCTCTCTCTCTCTCTCTCTCTCTCTCTCTCTCTCTCTCTACCTTGTCACATACCTATTAAGGTTAATACAAGTCAAAACTGATTACATTTTCTCTCTTTCCACTTATCTCTCTTTCTCTCTCTTTTTTTCTCTCACCCTCTATCTTTGTGTCTCTTTCTCTCCATCTCTCTCTCCTTTCTGTCATTGTTCAAGTTCAAGTTTTCAAGTTTCTTTAATAGTTGTCATACAGAAGTACAGAATACTTTTATACAAAATGCTTCTTACTGTTACGCTCCAGAGACTGTGCTAGACAAGATAAGTATCAAATAACATAGTATAGCATGTAAATTAGAAGTAGAAAATGAGGTCACAGTGTTCAGTATAGACATATGTACAATGTTCGATGCAGAATAGACGTAACTGAGTTACCATATAATATACAATATACTATGCGGTGTACTAATATACAATACTATATAGTGCAGAGCAGAAATGGGATGAGGTACAATTTAGGTACAGAGAAGCGACATTGTCAGTCTCTCTCTATCTCTCTCTGTCTCTCTCTCCATTTCTCTCTCTATCTTCATCTCTCTCTCTTTCTGTCATTGTCGGTCTCTCTCCCTTGCTTCCTTTTTTATCTTATTTGTTAAATTTATTTCTGTTGTTACTATACATATATATTCATATTTTTTTTTACCCTTTCTTTTATATAGCTTCTCTCTCTTTGTACAGTGTCCTTGCGTCTGAGAAAAGGCGCTTCTCTCTTTAAATCCAATTTATTATTATTATTATTATTATTATTATTATTATTATTATTATTATCATTATTATTATTATTATTATTATTATTATAATAGTCTCAACTTTCTGCCACTCGTTGTACTGTCCAAACTCCAGCCACCTGGTGGTCTGAACAGGTTAAAACAAACGTTAGAAATGATTTACATATATATACCTGTGACACAAGCATGTGAGTGGAGAGACTCAAATAATGTTCCACCTCTCTCCACTTCTCTCTCTGTGTTTGTCTCTCTCTCTCTGAACTGACCTCAGATCTGACACGTTGCAAAGCTTTTTAACTTCCAAGTTATTTTATCTTTTTAAGAGCAGAGACAATATTCTTTGGTTTTGTCCTTATTCAAATAAGTCTGTGTCACCTAAGGTCAAAGCCATTAATTCTCTCTCTCTCTCTCTCACTTCTCTCACTCGCTCTCTGAATTCATGTCAATTTTCTCTCTCTCTCTCTCTCTCTCTCTCTCTCTCTCTCTCTCTCTCTCTCTCTCTCTCTCTCTCTCTCTCTCTCTCTTTCTACCTACCTCTTCCTTGTGTGTCACACCGGTTCCTGACAGGGAGCGAGCTCGCGCGCGACACTGTCCTGATATGAGGCGGCGCGTGTCCGAGTGTGTCTGTGTGTGTGTGTGTGTGTTACCTGGAAGCACACGGGGGGGGGGGGGCAAAGCAGCCTGCGATTCTCGACCAATAAAAAGTGTTTAGGGGCGGGACTTGGCCGCGTAATCGCTCAACTAGAGACACAGCGAGCGAATATTTGAGGGGTGAGCGACATCGCCGCTCAGTTCGCTGTCGCTCGCGGCAGGTCAGGATAGTCTGATTGAAACGAATACATTTTAATCACTTTTTCTCGCTCGCGTCGCTCTATGTCAGGACGGGGTGTTAGGGTTAGGGCTAGTCGGTGTACATGGATGACATTGAAGTGGTCCAGAGCCAGTCTGATTATAGATCATTTTAGTGATCGATCAGATGATCATGATGATGTCATTGATTCCTTAGAATCACACCCGTCTCACTGTAATGAGACGTCTATAGTAAGATAAGATAAGATAAGATATTCCTTTATTGATCCCCTTGGGGAAATTCAGGCATCATAGCAGCATGGGGGGGAGGGGGGGAGGGGTACAGGTAGTAAAACAACACAGTATACAGGTAGTAAAAGACAACACAGGCAGTGTAAACAATTTGATCAATATGGTCAATATAATTTACTATCTGACTAGCTGAGGAATATTCACATTATTCACAGTGTCACATGAGGTGCAGTATGCAAGAGGTAGTGTTATAATAATTTACTATCTACTGAGTATACATTAATCAAAGTACCAGGGTAGTCTACTTTGTCCCCCTTGGGTTCCTATAAGTCCCAGGTCAATGTCTGGTAGCAGTCGCTGTCGCTGCCCCCTGTTGTGGGGCCTGGAGGCTGCTAGTCGCTGCCCACTGTTGTGGAGCCTGATGGCCGCTGGTATGAAGGACTGTCCGAGGCGGTTAGTTGAGTGTCTGGGGGGGATGAGTCTGTGGCTGAACGAGCTTCTCATCTTGACTAGCTCGTCGTAGAGGGGGTGGTAGGGGTTCTCCATGATGGCATCCAGCTTCCTTATCATCCCCCTCTCTACCATCACCTCAAGTCTAGGTAGCTCGACTCCCACCACGGAGCTAGCCTTCCTCACCAGCTTGTTGAGCTTGTTGGTGTCCCTTGAGTTGATGTAGCCTCCCCAGCATGCCACAGCATAGAAGAGGATGCTGGCCACAACAGACTGGTAAAAAGACTGCAGCAGTTTGTTGCACACATTGAAGGACCTGAGTCTCCTCAGGAAGAACAGCCTGCTCTGTCCCTTCCTGTAGAGGACCTCTGTGTTGTCCGACCAGTCCAGTTTATTGTTCAGGTGTACCCCAAGAAACTTGTATAAGTATGTAATAATCCGTCTCACTGTAATAATGTCTATAGTAATGTAATAATCCGTCTCACTGTAATAATGTCTATAGTAATGTAATAATCCGTCTCACTGTAATAATGTCTATAGTAATGTAATAATCCGTCTCACTGTAATAATGTCTATAGTAATGTAATAATCCGTCTCACTGTAATAATGTCTATAGTAATGTAATAATCCGTCTCACTGTAATAATGTCTATAGTAATGTAATAATCCGTCTCACTGTAATAATGTCTATAGTAATGTAATAATCCGTCTCACTGTAATAATATCTATAGTAATGTAATAATCCGTCTCACTGTAATAATGTCTATAGTAATGTAATAATCCGTCTCACTGTAATAATGTCTATAGTAATGTAATAATCCGTCTCACTGTAATAATGTCTATAGTAATGTAATAATCCGTCTCACTGTAATAATGTCTATAGTAATGTAATAATCCATCTCACTGTAATAATAACAGTAAAGTTGATTTTAATCTTGAGGTTCTTGTGTTGCAGATTCCAGAAAGGACCACCTCCAAGTTCTACTGTCGAGATCTCGTCATGGAACACAAGAGAACCGCTTCTAGGTAACACACCATTTATATGTATATATATATATTAGGGCTGACCCCGATTAGTCGAATAGTCGACTAATCGATCGAAAGGAGCCGTAGTAGTCGACTGCCAACCTCTTAGTCGAATGCAAAAAAGATATATATATATTATAATAAAAAAAAAATATCATTCTTTCCAAAAGCAAAGAGGCCTAGAAGCGTGGCTAACGCTAATGGCGTGCATACCAGCGAGTCTAACTGCCTAAGAAAACACTGAAGGCACTGAAAGAGGATTTCACCCGTCTGACGAACACACTAGACTAGGCAAATATCAAGATGTATCCATCAGTGGACCAATTGCATGCTTTAGCAGAGGACAAGGAGCCTTCAGTCGACTCCTTCAGACATTAAGCACCCCCCCACAGCCCAAATGGAATGATAAAAATAAAGATTTATAAAAAAAATTATTTTATTTTATTTTATTTTTTTTGCATTCAGGAGGGTAGTCGACTGTCGACTATCGGCCAATTTCGGGCCAATCAAAGTCGACTATCCAAATCCTTAGTCCGGGTCTCGGGGACTGCCCTAATATACACTCACACACATATATACTGTATATATACACACACACACACACACACACACATATATACTGTATATATACACACACACACACACACACACATATACTGTATATATACACACACACACACACATATATACTGTATATATACACTCACACACACACATATACTGTATATATATACACACACACACACATATATACTGTATATACCGTAATTCCTCTAATAGTAACCGGTATTCAATTAAAAACCGGGTCTCTATTAATGAGCGGGTACGCTGTTGAGCTAAGCAATTATAAGCCGGCCTCCTAATACAAGCCGGGTTTCATGTATATTAGAGTTATTGTTGTTATATGCTGGCCTGGCTGTGCAGTAAATACCATATAATGGTATGGTGTTAATGTTTACCAAGAGAGTAAGCCTACCTCAGAATTGTATAAAACGAAGTTATTATTATTATTATACCAGTATTGTGATTGCACTATTTTACTTTATTTTACTTTTTTTGACCACCTGTAATTGCACTGTTTACTACCGTATTTCATACAGTACTTGCTTGGTTTCAATAAATGAACCCAGTACATTTTACTGGGTTCAAACTGACACAAAATGTTGATTTATTCATTATGATCTGTTTGAAAATTGAAATATAGGCCTCTCTCTTATACATGCCTCCTCCTAATACAAGCCTGGTATCCGCTACAGTTGAAACAAATACAAGCCGGGGTTACTATTAGAGGAATTACGGTATACACTCACACACATATATACTGTATATATACACTCACACACATATATACACTCACACACATATATACTGTATATATTTACATTTACATTTACATTTAGTCATTTAGCTGACGCTTTTATCCAAAGCGACTTACAAGTTCTGTACGACAAGCCATCAGGAAGGGCACAACTCTATCAGCTGAGCAACAATGTTCATCAAAGTGTTGAGTGCTACAGTGTAGGTTAGTTTATTAGGACAAGTGCATGACAGTACGGTTAGTTAGGGTTAGATTTTTTTTTTTTTTAGTGTATATATATTTAGTGTATATATACACTCACACACATATATACTGTATATATACACACACACACACACATATATACTGTATATATACACTCACACACACACACACACACACACACATATACTGTATATATATACACACACACACACATATATACTGTATATATACACTCACACACACACACACATATACTGTATATATACACACACACACACACACATATATACTGTATATATACACTCACACACACATATATACTGTATATATACACACACACATATATACTGTATATATACACTCACACACATATATACTGTATATATACACACACACATATATACAGTATATATACACTCACACACATATATACTGTATATATACACACACACACATATATACTGTATATATACACTCACACACCACAATATAGACATTTTATAATAGTGTCTCTCTCTCTATCAGCGGTCCAGTGTCTCCATCAGATCATGGAGGAAGGTGCCATGGAGGGTCATCATCAGGTCCGTCTGTCTGTCTGTATGTCTGTATGTATGTCTGTCTGTCTGTCTGCTTACCTGTCTGTCTGCCTGTCTGTCTGCGTTACCTGTCTGCCTGTCTGTCTGTCTGTCTGTATGTCTGCTTACCTGGCTGTCTGTCTGTCTGCTTACCTGTCTGCCTGTCTGTATGTCTGCTTACCTGTCTGTCTGCCTGTCTGTCTGCTTACCTGTCTGGCTGCCTGTCTGTCTGTCTGCTTACCTGGCTGTCTGTCTGTCTGCTTACCTGTCTGTCTGCCTGTATGTCTGTCTGCTTACCTGTCTGTCTGCTTACCTGTCTGTATGTCTGTATGTCTGCTTACCTGTCTGTCTGCCTGTATGTATGTCTGTCTGCTTACCTGTCTGCCTGTCTGCTTACCTGTCTGTCTGCCTGTCTGTCTGCGTTACCTGTCTGTATGTATGTTTGCTTACCTGTATGCCTGTCTGCCTGTATGTCTGTATGTCTGTCTGTCTGCTTACCTGTCTG
This sequence comes from Notolepis coatsorum, assembly GCF_963971535.1. NCBI lineage: Eukaryota > Metazoa > Chordata > Actinopteri > Aulopiformes > Paralepididae > Notolepis > Notolepis coatsorum. The sequence continues at coordinate 20,803 of NW_028169686.1, read as the reverse complement.
TCTGTATGCCTGTCTGTCTGCCTGTCTGTCTGTCTGTCTGTTTGCTTACCTGTCTGTATGCCTGTCTGTCTGCCTGTCTGCTTACCTGTCTGTCTGTGTTACCTGTCTGTCTGTATGTCTGCCTGTATGTCTGTCTGTCTGCTTACCTGTTTGTCTGCCTGTCTGTCTGCGTTACCTGTCTGTCTGTCTGTATGTTTGCTTACCTGTCTGCCTGTCTGTCTGTATGCCTGTCTGCCTGCCTGTATGTCTGTATGTCTGTCTGTCTGCTTACCTGTCTGTCTGTATGCCTGTCTGTATGTATGTCTGTCTGTCTGTCTGCTTACCTGTCTGTCTGTCTGTTTGCTTACCTGTCTGTCTGTATGCCTGTCTGTCTGCCTGTATGTCTGTCTGTCTGCTTACCTGTCTGTCTGTCTGTCTGCTTACCTGTCTGTCTGTCTGTCTGCTTACCTGTCTGTCTGCGTTACCTGTCTGTCTGTATGTCTGCCTGTATGTCTGTATGTCTGCTTACCTGTATGTCTGCCTGTCTGTATGTCTGTCTGTATGTCTGTATGTCTGTATGTCTGTCTGTCTGTCTGCTTACCTGTCTGCCTGTCTGTCTGTGTTACCTGTCTGTCTGTCTGTCTGCTTACCTGTCTGTCTGGCTGTCTGCTTACCTGGCTGTCTGTCTGTCTGTCTGTCTGTCTGCTTACCTGTCTGTCTGTATGTCTGTCTGTCTCTATGTCTGTCTGTCTGTCTGCTTACCTGTCTGTCTCTATGTCTGTCTGTCTGTGTGTCTGTCTGTGTGTCTGTCTGTCTGTCTGTCTGTCTGTCTGTGTGTCTGTCTGTGTGTCTGTCTGTCTGTCTGTCTGTCTGTCTGTCTGTCTGTCTGAACCAGCTGCTTCTAGGTGTGTGTTTCCTGTAGATGAGCGATGAAATGAGTCCAAATAAACTGGTGCATCGTGCCGAGAGGGTCTGATCACTGTGTGTGTGTGTGTGTGTGTGTGTGTGTGTGTGTGTGTGTGTGTGTGTGTGTGTGTGTGTGTGTGTGTGTGTGTGTGTGTGCGTGTTTTTTTTTTTTTTTTTGCAGGTTATTTAAAATTGGAGAGTCCTTTAATGCACCATCGACTCCAGCAGCATGGGAAGACTCAGGACAGCTCCCCTAGTGGACCTCCACAGACCTACAACCAGGTACTAGACAGCTCCCCCTAGTGGACCTCCACAGACCTACAACCAGGTACTAGACAGCTCCCCCTAGTGGACCTCCACAGACCTACAACCAGGTACTAGACAGCTCCCCCTAGTGGACCTCCACAGACCTACAACCAGGTACTAGACAGCTCACCCTAGTGGACCTCCACAGACCTACAACCAGGTACTAGACAGCTCCCCCTAGTGGACCTCCACAGACCTACAACCAGGTACTAGACAGCTCCCCCTAGTGGACCTCCACAGACCTACAACCAGGTACTAGACAGCTCCCCCTAGTGGACCTCCACATACCTACAACCAGGTACTAGACAGCTCCCCCTAGTGGACCTCCACAGACCTACAACCAGGTACTAGACAGCTCCCCCTAGTGGACCTCCACAGACCTACAACCAGGTACTAGACAGCTCCCCCTAGTGAAATAGTCTCAACTTTCTGCCACTCATTGTACTGTCCAAACTCCACCCACCTGGTGGTCTGAACAGGTTAAAACTAAAATTACTTACATTTGTGATACAAGCGTGACAGTGGACAGACTCAAATAATGTTCCTCCTCTCTGTGTTTGTGTGTCTCTCTCTTTCTCTGTCTGTTTCTCTCTCTTTATCTCTCCCCCCCCCCCCTCTCCGTCTCTCTCTCTCTCTCTCTCTCTCTCTCTCTCTCTCTCTCTCTCTCTCTGTCTCTCTCTCTCTCTCTGTCTCTCTCTCAGGGTGTGAAGTCAGGTCTGAGTCGTGTTGCCAAGGCGACGGAGTACTCTTCGTCCAGTGACGAGGTTGGCAGCAGTGACGATGAGGAGAGGAACAGGTCAGATCTTCATTGTCTCTTCACGTTTAGAACAGACTTTAAAGGCTCGCTATCACAGTCTCTTGTCCGGAAAGGAACAGGAAGAAGGAATATGCTTCAGGTCCTGGCCTTTATTGCAATAAACCCTAACAACTTTTTACATTTTCTTCCAACAAAATCATCTAAAAACAAAATCACGATCACGTTAATATATAATATAATAAATAATAATAATAATAATAATAATAATAATAATAATAATAATAATAATAATAATAATAATAATAATAATAATAATAATAATAATAATAATAATAATAATAGATTTAATAGAATAAAAAAGGTTTAAAACAAGAAAACATTTCAAATGAATAAAATAAAATAAACAAAACATAGGATCAGATAAAAAAAACAGGCCCTATTGGAAGGCAGAGCAAAACAAATGGGATCACAACAGATCTGTCTCAATCTTACACAAATAGTTGTAAAATGGCTGTTCTAAAACTAAATAAAGTAGACATTTATAGTCAGTCAGAAAGGAAAACGTGAACAAAAATATGTACTGATAATAAATAATTTTGGGTCGCCGATTAAATTGAGTCTTTGCGCTAGACCCACCCAGTTGTCCTGCCACCCCCCCCCCCCCCCCCCCCAAGGGCAGCCGATAGCAGATAGGGGCTGCAGCGTGGGACCGCGCCCCGGGGACAAATCCAAGTGCTCCTGTCCGTCTTCGTCAGGGAACGCAACAGTATGAGCACGGGGGGGAGAACATGCAAACTCCACACAGAAAGGCCCGGGAGAGATACCCCCCACCTGGGTACCTGGCAACGCGGCAACCTGGTCGCCTGATTGCTTTTACCAACGCGTTCGTGTTTCAGCGTCCCTGATTGGCCAGGTCATGTGACATGTACGCCCAATCGTGGGACCGCAAGTTTCTACACTGGTTAAGCTTAGGCGCTCTTTCGAAGTTGGTTAAGGTTAGAGTTTGTCTTAGAGCAGGGCGATAGAACACCAGCCCTGATTCCAAACTCTAACCTTAACCAACTGCGAAAGAGTCGCCTAAGCTTAACCAGTGATAAACTAGGCGTTAGGTAGTTTGCAGGCTGTTTGACCGGGAAATAGGTGCAGAACTTGGCGCACATGTCACATGACCTGGCCAATCAGAGCGCACAGCGGGAACCCGGAAACACGAACGCGTTGGTAAAAGCATAGACGCAACCTGGTCCCCAAGCGGGAATCGAACCCTGGACCTTCTAGCTGTGAGGCGACAGTGTTAACCACTACACCAGGGGTTAAGGTGGAACAGTAGCTGTTGGTGGAGGGTTAGGGGTTAATGTTTATGTTTATGTTTATTAGGATCCCCATTAGTCATCATCAACGTGATGACTATTCTTCCTGGGGTCCTCACAGATATACACATACAAATATGAAACATTCAGTGTAAATCAAGCATATATCACATACATAATCAATAGAAAATAAAACAAAAGGTCATAGGTGAATCCATTTCACCATACCTTTAAAAAAAAACACAAAGTAAGTAAGTTTGGATAACATGGCTGCAGCTACACTCATGCATGACATATATTGATTTCCTTCCGGATTATGGCTCCTTTAAGTTTATTTTTGAAGGTTACGGTGGAACAGTCTGTGTTTGTGGTCTCTTGTGTTTATGCCATGACTCACCTGGTCTCTGAATCTGTGTCTCTGTCTCTGTTCTCAGGTCTGCTCTGAGAGGAAGGTTCTTCAGGGGGATTCCTGATGGAATAGTTCTACAACCTCATCATAACCTGAACCAGGTGACACACACACACACACACACACACACACACACACACACACACCTCCTCATTTCTCCATCCTCTTCCTTCCTCTCCCCTCTCCTCCTCTCCTCCTCTCCTCCTCTCCTCTCCTCTCTTCCAAGCTGCTGTGTTTCCATGTTGAGCCACTAGAGGGCGCTGGCTCCATATCTATAAACTTCATGATTTTGTAGAGTTTGGAATAGCTCCTTTATAACATAATTGATAACTTCATCTAATGTCTCATCCAATCATCGATATTCCACTTAAAGCCTGAGGCCTTGTGTGGAGAACATCTCTCTAAATGTGTGTGTGTGTGTGCGTGTGTGTGTGTGTGTGTGTGTGTGTGTGTGTGTGTGTGTGTGTGTGTGTGTGTGTGTGCGTGTGTGTGTAGTCCAGACCAGGTGCAGACCAGACCTACCTCCTCCCAGACCTGCTCCAGAAGACCTCCTTATCCTCCCCCAGCCCTACCCACAATGCACTGGGACAGCTGCACAGGGCACGGGAACTCAGTTACCCACAATCCCCCACGGTGCGGGCCCCAGGCCACCCTGAGCAACACGTGAGTTTCATTTCATTCTAACCCGTAGAGGAGGAGGAGGACGTGCTCTGGATGCTTAGTGTGAATAAGCTGCTTTTAGAAACTCCAATCGGTGAGCGGCCGGGTAGCGCAGCGGACTAAGCGTCGAGTCTACCACCACAGAGCCAGTGGGATCGAATCCAGCTGCGGTGCCTCCGGCTTGGGCCGACCGTCCATACTGACACAATTGGCCGTGTTAGATGGTGGGAAAGCCGGCGAGGGTGGGTCCTGGTCGCGTGAATACTTTCCCCAAGGTGGTTGTCCTTCCGCGTTCGGTTTGCGCGGCCTGATTGGCCACTGACGCTTCTCTCAGCGTCCAATCGTGTTGCGCCTAGCTTTCAGTTCCACAGCCCAAGTCCTTCAGTTCCACAGCCCATTTCCTCGTATTGTTTTCATCTCTCTATATTAACGTAGCCCATTTCCTCGTATTGTTTTCATCTCTCTATATTAACCTAGCCCATTTCCTCGTATTATTTTCATCTCTCTATATTAACGTAGCCCATTTCCTCGTATTGTTTTCATCTCTCTATATTAACGTAGCCCATTTCCTCGTATTGTTTTCATCTCTCTATATTAACGTAACGCACTATTCATATCAATCGGCATCACATCAATATAAATTGTATATTGTGCACGGCGGTAGTGAGTTAGGCGATAGTTAGTTTTAGTATATTGTGCACGGCGGTAGCGAGTTAGGCGATAGTTAGTTTTAGTATATTGTGCACGGCGGTACAAGGACGCGAGAAGGGGGGGTGCGGCAGGGGCTGCAGCACCCCCTGCTGGATGGGAGTGTAACTGCAACTGCAAGGTTGTTTTGGATTTTATTCCAAATTTGTAACCGAGGCTACTCATGTCACAGAGCGGAACGGCACTGCAGATTTACCCTACTCTTGGAATTCATTCAGATCGTCATAGGGGCGCTGTCTCGATAATGCAGTGTTATTATCAGCGTGTAGCCGACGAATGAACCGGTTGGGATTCGAATAGACGCGGCCTGGAAGCGTCAACGCGAAACTGGAAATCCGTTGGTAAAAAAAAATAGACACAGCGGCTGCGCCCCTGGCTGCCTGGGATAGTTAACTTTTGGGACGCTGAATTCGCAGTAAAGGAATATTATATGAACAAGCCAGCAGAACTATCCGAGCCCCCGGGAGGGTGATCGAAGACCTTTTGCATGCCGGCGAAGCAGAGGGAGGGCGCAACAGCCAGGTGGGGTAAGCTGGGCTGTGATGTGTGCATCAGAACGCTCAGAGCGCGGAGTTGGGCAGCGGTTTTGATTGAAAAGTTTGATTGAAAAGTTTATTAACAGATTGCAGAATGGGTACAGTACAGTACAGCTCAATACACACAATTGTTAAGGGGATGCAGACCAGAGAAAGACTTTCATCTTGTTTACATCAGGGTCCCCCATTTTCAATTCATCATAGTAATTAGTATCCTCTAGTGAACGAAAGTGTTGGTTATGACGTGACAGACAGTGGAGCTGTTTGCAGATAGCGAGCATTTTGACGTGTTGCGTGGTGGCGATGTCTCGCTGACAATAAAACTACAAGTATAATTATATATATTTTATATAAAAAAAAATTATATAAAAAAAAAAAAAATATCAAAAACGATCGATATCTCAGCACCCCCACTCCCTGCGGACTTCTCGCGTCCCTGCGGCGGTAGCGAGTTAGGCGATAGTAGGGCTAACGCGATTGGGGCGCTGAGAGAAGCGTCAGTGGCCGATCAGGCCGCGCAAACCGAACACGGAAGGACAACCACCTTGGGGAAAGTATTCACGCATCCTGGTCGTTGTAAAACAGCGACTCCTACAGTTCGGTCGGGGCGCCTGCACAGCGAGGGAAGGATCTGGAGGGAGGTAGTGTGACCTTCCACACGTTACACTCTCCCAGTGAGAGTCCACGCTGCCGGGTGAAAAGAAGCGGTGGGCTGGCTACACATGTGTCGGAGGAAGCATGTGATAGTCTCCGCCCTCCCGGACCGACGGTAGGGGGTAGAGTGCGCAACGACCAGGAAGGGGGATTGGGAATTGGCATAACGACTAACATTGGGATGGGAGAAAAATCGGAAAAAGAAGGAGGAAAAAAGATAATAAAAAGAAGTCCAATTGGTATGATTTGTTGATTGATTGATTATTTTATTTCCGTGTACATGTACACAAAGTGCCCAACCCTCGTGGGTTTATAAGACTGTGGCAGTGTTCCATTATTACATTACACATTACATTACATTATCTAAACACGGATTACATAGATACAGATTACAGCTCGGTCACAAAGTATTCTGTCTTCTCTCCCACGCTTGGCAAATACAATGTTCCCTTCCTGAGGCACAACGCAAGTTGTTCATATTCATCCAGTATAAAGGGAAATTCCACCCTAAAGCAGAATTTACACTGTGCCATTCCAATGATCTTGGACAGTTGGACGCGTTCTGTTTTTGTGTGGTGTGTGGGTTGGAGTTGAGTACCACTAGAATTCCACTTTTAAGAGTTACTGTTTGACTTTTAAATTAAAACAAAAATGACTAATATAATCCTTAACTGTGTTTAATATATAACCCATACCTATGTTTATTATAACCCTTACCTATGTGTATTGTAACCCATAACTGTGTTTAATTTAACTCTTCATTTAATATAACCCTTAAATTTGTTTAATAGAACCCTTAACTATGTGTATTATAACCCATACCTGTGTTTAATATAACTCTTAATTTAATATAACCCATAACTGTGTTTAATAGAACCCTTAACTGTGGCATTATATGGTCTCATTTACCGGGTTCATTATTTTGGCCCAAGTCATTAATGTTTTACCAAATATATTGCAGTGTTCTGAAGTTACCACTAGAGGGAGGTGTTGTTATGGTTTGGCAGTACTCTCTCCATTAGAGGACACGTGTCCACATTACTACTGGTGGCAGTCTCACCTTGATATAGTGAGTCCAGGTTGAACTCGTAGAGACATAGATATATATAGAACAGATACATAGAGTGAGAACTCCCTGTCTACACAATACATCCAAACATAGAAATACAGTACATAGAGTGAGAACTCCCTGTCTACACAATACATCCAAACATAGAAATACAGTACATAGAGTGAGAACTCCCTGTCTACGCAATACAGCCAAACATAGAAATACAGTACATAGAGTGAGAACTTCCTGTCTATACAATACAACCAAACATAGAAATACAGTACATAGAGTGAGAACTTCCTGTCTACACAATACAGCCAAACATAGAAATACAGTTAATAGAGTGAGAACTCCCTGTCTACACAATACAGCCAAACATAGACATACAGTACATAGAGTGAGAACTCCCTGTCTACGCAATACAGAAACACATAGAAATACAGTACATAGAGTGAGAACTCCCTGTCTACGCAATACAGCCAAACATAGAAATACAGTACATAGAGTGAGAACTTCCTGTCTACACAATACAGCCAAACATAGAAATACAGTACATAGATTGAGAACCTCCATTCTACACAATACAGCCAAACATAGAAATACAGTACATAGAGTGAGAACTCCCTGTCTACGCAATACAGCCAAACATAGAACATAGAAATACAGTACATAGATTGAGAACCTCCATTCTACACAATACAGCCAAACATAGAAATACAGTACATAGAGTGAGAACTCCCTGTCTACGCAATACAGCCAAACATAGAACATAGAAATACAGTACATAGATTGAGAACCTCCATTCTACACAATACAGCCAAACATAGAAATGCAGTACATAAGGCGGTTAGGTGGCCGAGCGGAGATTGCGTTCGTCACCAGCCCCGGAGCTGTGAGCTGGATTCGCCTGTTCGAATCCAGCTCACAGCTCCGGGGTTGTCACCAGCTTGGCTGGCCGTCTGCACTAATACAATTGGCTGTATTAGAGGGTGGGAGAAGCTGGCGGGGTGGGTCCGGGTCGTTGTAAACAGCGACTCCTACAGTTCGGTCGGGGCGCCTGCTAAGCGCGGATAGGACTTGAGGGGGATAGTGTGGTCCTCCCACACGCTACGCCCTCTCGATGAGAATCCGCGCTGCCAGGTGAAAAGAAGCAGTGATTGGCTGGACGTGTGTCGGAGGAAGCACGTGGTAGCCTCCACTCTCCCAGATGATCTGACTGTGGGGGGTAAGTGCGCAGCGACCAGGAAGGGACTGGGAATTGGCATACGACTAACATTGGGATGGGAGAAAATCGGAGGAAAATGGAGGGGGAAAAAGACCAAAAAAAAAAAAAAAAAATGCAGTACATAGAGTGAGAACTTCCTGTCTACACAATACAGCCATAGTGTTCCCACTGCTACAAAAGGCAAATTCAGAAAACTCCACCTGTTTTCTACCCAGAATGCACTGCTTCTTCCTCATTAGAGAGTCCGTGGTGGTTGGAACACTGATCTTTGCTGCATTACTGCCACTTAGCGGAAAGAGTGATCAGTAACCTCATTACAGAATAAATCAGAGCCTCTAGGGGGCGGTATACACGTGATAACAGTCAATCATTCATTAATTTACATTTACATTTAGTCATTTAGCTGACACTTTTATCCAAAGCGACTTACAAGTTCTGTACGACAAGTCGTCAGGAAGGGCACAACTCTATCAGCTGAGTAACAATGTTCATCAAAGTGTTGAGTGCTACATTGTAGGTTAGTTTATTAGGACAAGTGCATGACAGTAAGGTTAGTTAGGGTTAGATTTGGTTTTTAGATAATGGTTGAAGAAGTGCGTCTTCAGTCATTAAACCTTTATTTAAACTTGAGGGACACCCTCATTTACAGTGACGTTATTAAAATAAAAGCCGACTAAAAGCGATTACAAAATGAGTTGTTGATGTGTTGTTTACTGTGATCTGATTGGTCCGTCAGGCTGTAAGCAGTCCTCCTGGTAAAAGCACCCCCTCCTCCTCCTTCTCCTCCTTCTCCTCCTTCATCGACCCCCGACTCCTCCAGATGTCTCCTCCTCACAGCCCTAGTACGTATACAATATATATATATATATATATACATATGACTACAGATGGATTACAAACACACTATTGATTGTGGTGAACTGTTGACTACTCTCACTATCTCTGTCTCTCATTCTCTCTCTAGCTGTGTCTGTCTGTCTCTCTATCTCTTTCTGTCTCTCTATCTCTTTCTGTCTCTCTCTCTTTCTGTCTCTCTCTCTCTTTCTGTCTCTCTCTCTTTCTGTCTCTCTCTCTCTTTCTGTCTCTCTCTCTCTTTCTGTCTCTCTCGTTCTGTCTCTCTCTCTCTTTCTGTCTCTCTCTCTCTTTCTGTCTCTCTCTCTTTCTGTCTCTCTCTCTCTTTCTGTCTCTATCTCTGTCTGTCTCTCTCTCCCTCCTTCTGTCTCTCATTCTCTCTGTCTCTCTCTCTCCTTCTGTCTCTGTCTCTCATTCTCTCTCTCTATCCTTCTCTCTCTCTCTCTCTCCTTCTGTCTCTGTCTCTCTCCCTCTCCTTCTGTCTCTCTGTCTCAATCTCCTTCTGTCACTCTCCCTATCCTTCTGTCTCTCTCTCTCTCCTTCTGTCTCTGTCTCTCTCTCCCTCTCCTTCTGTCTCTCTCTCCCTCTCCTTCTGTCTCTGTCTCTCTCTCCCTCTCCTTCTCTCTCTCTCCCTCCTTCTGTCTCTCTCTCTCTCTCCTTCTGTCTCTGTCTCTCTCTCCCTCTCCTTCTGTCTCTCTCTCTCTCTCTCCTTCTGTCTCTCTCTCTCTCCCTCTCCTTCTGTCTCTGTCTCTCTCTCCCTCTCCTTCTCTCTCTCTCCCTCTCCTTCTGTCTCTCTCTCTCCCTCTCCTTCTGTCTCTCTCTCTCTCCTTCTGTCTCTGTCTCTCTCCCTCTCCTTCTGTCTCTCTCTCTCCTTCTGTCTCTCTCTCTCCCTCTCCTTCTGTCTCTCTCCCTCTCCTTCTGTCTCTCTCTCTCTCTCTCTCTCTCTCTCTCTCTCTCTCTCTCTCTCTCTCTCTCTCTCTCTCTCTCTCTCTCTCTCTCTCTCTCTCTTCTCTCTCTCTCTCTCTCTCTCTCTCTCCTTCTGTCTCTCTCTCTCCCTCTCCTTCTGTCTCTCTCTCTCTCTCCCTCTCCTTCTGTCTCTCTCTCTCTCTCCTTCTGTCTCTCTCTCTCTCTCTCTCCCTCTCCTTCTGTCTCTCTCTCTCCCTCTCCTTCTGTCTCTCTCTCTCTCCTTCTGTCTCTGTCTCTGTCTCTGTCTCTCACACACCCACACACAGTCAGTCTCCTAGGGGTGAAACCTGTGGGCGCTAGAGAGTGGAGACATGATGGTGGACTGACCAACCACCTGACCACTGACCAACCACCTGACCTGTACTGACCAACCACCTGACCACTGACCAACCACCTGACCTGTACTGACCAACCACCTGACCACTGACCAACCACCTGACCTGTACTGACCAACCACCTGACCTGTACTGACCAACCACCTGACCACTGACCAACCACCTGACCTGTACTGACCAACCACCTGACCACTGACCAACCACCTGACCACTGACCAACCACCTGACCACTGACCAACCACCTGACCACTGACCAACCACCTGACCTGTACTGACCAACCACCTGACCTGTACTGACCAACCACCTGACCTGTACTGACCAACCACCTGACCTGTACTGACCAACCACCTGACCTGTACTGACCAACCACCTGACCTGTACTGACCAACCACCTGACCTGTACTGACCAACCACCTGACCTGTACTGACCAACCACCTGACCACTGACCAACCACCTGACCTGTACTGACCAACCACCTGACCACTGACCAACCACCTGACCTGTACTGACCAACCACCTGACCACTGACCAACCACCTGACCTGTACTGACCAACCACCTGACCTGTAGAGCCGCTGGTTGCAGCTAAATCTATTTTCCAATTGAAAATAAGCTGCCGCAGCTAGCGGTCAGTTGTTCTTACTTGATTAATTGAAAATGGAGGACCCTGATGTAAACAAGACAAACGTCTCTCTCAGGTCTGCATCCCCTTAGCAGTTGTTAGTATTGAGCCGTACTGTATTATTGTACCCATTCTGCAATCTGTTAATAAAGTTTTCAATCAATCAATCAATCAATCACTTGCAGGTGACTGGTGACCCCTTCTTGGGGAAATGTAGAAATAAAAATGTGAAGAAGAAAAAGAGGATAAAACGTCCTCATTTCACCCTAGAATAAATACATGAGTATCATTATTGGCAGCAGTCGATAGTTACTGTAGGAAGAACAGTAGGCCCTGATTCTCATTTGCACAACGTTAAATTAAAGGTATTTTGAATCGGGGGGGGGGGGGGGGGGACTAGTGGAACATCACTTCTGCGGTCTATTGGTGAACGAACCCATCCGTCCCGATTCCTGACCCTCCTGTTTGTTTTGTCCAGGGGTGTATTTATGTATTAACACAGTTAAACAAAAGTAAAAACAATACATAATGAGTTATAACCATATTGTGAAGGAGAAGTTAGAAGCCTAGAGGCTTATCGAGAACTTCCCCTGTTTTGTAAAATCAAACATACAAAAATATACATGTTATAAAATACCAGAATACATTCAAAGATACGTGTTAGGGATGTCCCGATCACGTTTTTTTGCTCCCGATCTGATCCCGATCATGTGATTTTGAGTATCTACCGATACTGATCTTTCCCGATCCGATCAATTTTATTTAAATTTTTTTTAATTTGTTTTATTCAACAAACATGACCATGTTCACGTCTTAAACTCATACTGAGGCCTTAGTTTTTGTTTTAAATTGCATATCATCATTCATTTATTTATTGTCACACAGAGCAGAAGAATTTTGCCAAAACAAACCAATAGTATCCAGCTGCAGAACGGCAGACCAGCCACACTCTCAGACCCAAACGCATTTCCTTTGATTTAATTATACATCAAATGATTTATGTCAAGGATTGCAATGCCTCGCTTGAATGAAGTTAACTTTTCACCTGGATAACGTCAACATTCAGGGTGAATGTAATGTGAGAAATTGGGATTAAAAAAAAAAAAAAAAAAAAAATGTATTTGGGTCTGAGAGTTTGGCTGGTCTGCCATTCTGCAGCTGGATACTATTCTCCACTTGCACAACCTGAAAGTAGGCACTTCCGGCTGACTTCCGGTTGTGAATGGTACTTCCTGTCCCATCCAAATACATTGTTTTTAGCTACTTTTCTCCCGTTATTTAAACAACTTTGTCGTCACAGAGAGGCAATGAAACATTTGTATTATTATAGTATAGAATGTATTTAATAAGCAGGGTTTTTGGGCTGTATTTCATGTGTCGTATATTTCTAAATGAAACCATGAATAAATGCAAGTGAAAATGTACAAGGAAAATGATTTGAAAGACAAAATGCTGCTTGATAGAAAGGTTATTTAGAACACCATGTGAAGGTATTTCTGAGACCCTAGGGTAGAGGCGGTTGACTCCCCAGAAAACAGATGGCTGACCTTAAAGACAATAAAACTGACCCCTACCCTAAGTAAGGACTTTCAAGTTACGACATGGCAGAATGGTTAGGGGACAGAGTAAAAGGAGTGGTAAAAAGAGCCTCTCAGATAGACGAGTCAGCAGCACTCAAGTAAGGCCAAATGTTCAAAATGCATCCAGGATATAGAGAAAACTAATAAGGTTACATGTAGGCATAAACTTTTAGAAACTATTAGAATAACTTAGTCACAATAAAGAATAAGTATTGGTTAAATGTTCATCAGGAAAATAAAGTGTTCTATTAAAGGACGGGGAGATATGGTTTGTTGTCTGGACACTGTCTGAAAAAGTGAGTCACTGGCTAGACAATAAAGAATTATCTTAGTATTCTAAAATACAATCACAGAATGATAAAGAGTTTGTAGATGGAAATAGCTCATGTTTTATTATATATGCATCAAAAGCCAGTCTGTCTCCCCATAGACTGTGAAAACCGTTGTCACCAGAACCAACTGGTTGTGTCAGCAGAAGAAAATTGTGTAACATGTGGACACAGGACACCAACAGACAGGTTTCTGTTGGAATGTGGACCAAAATAAGAAAAGCGTATGGACGTGAACAGGCAGGCAGGATCTCCCCCCTCCCTCTCGCTCTCTGTCTCCCCCTCGCCCCCTCTCTCTCTCTCCTCTGATAAAAAGGGCGAATGGCGACTCATGAGACACACGACTCACACCAGAAGGAACCTGGAGAGGAGCGACACACACACCCGGTGACACTCAGAGGAGACGGAGAAGGATCCCTACAGAGCCAAGCCGTGACACAGAGGGACTGAGACCCGATGACAGACGAAATCGCTTCGCATCAGGAGAAGCGCTGACACACCAGAAAGGACCTGAAGACCCAGAGACATGGGGACAGACGATGACAGAGATCGAATCGCAACTGGAGCGCTGAAAACCTCCACCGACAGAGGGAGACTCGCGACTCGACTCGCCACTCAGGCTACTGAAGAGCCGATGACTCAGAGAGCCATTGAGACCAGATGACCGAGCCGAGGTTCATAGCGGACTCCGCCGATACGAAATCAAGCACTCCCGGCCTGATCGACGAGGAGACCAGGTTGTCTTGACAACCAGACCAGCGAACCACAAGAGAGGACTCGGTGTTGGCCATGGACAACCTAAGACAGCGAACAGCACCGAGAAACGACAACAGCCAAATGAAAGAGACGATGTACTGTTTTAATTCCTAAAGCTGTTTTATTAATAAACACCGCCGCCCGTTGATTTTGACCATATCGTCAGTCTCCTCTTACTTGAAACCGAACATCTGAAAATACCTAAAACCATGCAGAGGAAAGGGTGAAATAGAACACTATACGATCAATGAACTTAGAACAGAGATACATAAATGAAGAAAAGACACTTCACATGTAAAAACGTTTACTGTTAGTTTACTTGCTCACGCTAATTAAGGCTAATGCTGGCTAACAGAAGCTAGCGCAAGAAACGACGCCGCAAAGTATTGTTTATAGTGCATTTCTTGCCACCTTATAGCATTTGTACATTTGTATGACAGTCTATAATGCACCTGTGAGGTTTTTCCGGACGTTTTGGTAATGATTTTCACTATAAAATCATATTTCTAAATGACAGGAAGTTGATGAAAACTGGCCGGAATAGCTTTGAGCTAACGATCTTTGCCGATGCATTCCGTTCTAAACGTAACGTTAGTTGTTCAAAACATTACCTGTCTATATAATTTGTTCCTCAACATTAGCTTCTAACTGTAGCAGGCTGCAGCTTGCTGGCTAACGTTAGCTTCTAACTGTAGCAGGCTGCAGCTTGCTGGCTAACGTTAGCTTCTAACTGTAGCAGGCTGCAGCTTGCTGGCTAACGTTAGCTTCTAACTGTAGCAGGCTGCAGCTTGCTGGCTAACGTTAGCTTCTAACTGTAGCAGGCTGCAGCTTGCTGGCTAACGTTAGCTTCTAGTTTACAAAACATTACCTGTCTATATAACGTTGAGGAACAAATTATATAGACAGGTAATGTTTTGAACAACTAACGTTACGTTTAGAACGGAATGCATCTGCAAAGATCGTTAGCTCAAAGCTATTCCGGCCAGTTTATCAACTTCCTGTCATTTAGAAATATGATTTTATAGTGAAAATCATTACCAAAACGTCCGGAAAAACCACACGGGAGCATTATGGACTGTCATACAAATGTACAAATGCTATAAGGTGGCAAGAAATGCACTATAAACAATACTTTGCGGCGTCGTTTCTTGCGCTAGCTTCTGTTAGCCAGCCATTAGCCTTATTAGCGTGAGCAAGTAAACTAACAGTAAACGTTTTTACATGAAATACAGCCCAAAAACCCTGCTGACAAACGTTTGCTTATTAAATACATTCTATACTATAATAATACAAACGTTTCATTGCCTCTCTGTGACGACAAAGTTGTTTAAATAACGGGAGAAAAGTAGCTAAAAACAATGTATTTGGATGGGACAGGAAGTACCATTCGCAACCGGAAGTGCCTACTTTCAGGTTGTGCAAGTGGAGAATTGGTTTGTTTTGGCAAAATTCTTCTGCTCTGTGTGACAATAAATAAATGAATGATGATATGCAATTTAAAACCAAAACTAAGGCCTCAGTATGAGTTTAAGGTTGCTTTCACATATAGTTTTGGTGGACTCGGTGCGGTTCTGGTGGTGAAGTTGCAACATTGTTGCATTCTTCATTTGGTTCGTCTGCATTCACACAGCAATTTGTCAAGCGCACCAAAACTTTCTGAACAATGTCACGCGGTCGAAAAGGGCGCTCGTCTATTGGACACAATGGAGAGTGGAAATCCCTCCCCTTCAGGAAGTGAAATGCGGAAATACACAAACTGCGTAGCCGTGAGCAGGCGTGAGCAGGCGTGATAGTAGCAGAGGCGTGGCAATTTGATAGAGAGTGGAAATGTGTGTGTGGCTGCGCGCGTGTGTGTGTCTGTGTCTGTGTGTGGACTGCGAGCCATGTCTGACTCCAGATCAGCGGATCACCCAAGTCTGTCCACGAGACATGTTTACACAGTGTGCTTGTAATGCGCGCCAAGCGGCGCCATGGTATTAATAATAAGCCGTGTTTTTTTCTTATTCCTTCTACCCAAGATGCACAGTTAGATATATAGATAGATAGATATATAGATAGATAGATAGATAGATAGATAGATAGATAGATAGATAGATAGATAGATAGATAGATAGATAGATAGATAGATAGATAGATAGATAGATAGATAGATAGATAGATAGATAGATAGATAGATAGATAGATAGATGCAGTGTGCTGCGCACTGCTGTATTATTAATAATAATAATAATAAGCTGCGGTGTTCCTTCTACCCAAGATGCAGTTTATCAGGTGACTGACTACGTTTGGTCCGATGACGGCGAACCGAGACCTATGTTTTTTGGAGGACCGAGTTTGCGTGTTTGGTCCGCGGACCGAGTTCGACTGCGCATTCACACAAACCCCGAAAAACCGGACTATCGACTTCTGGTCCGATAGTCCGGACCAAACAGCCCCTGTGTGAAAGCGACCTAAGACGTGAACATGTTTGTTGAATAAAAAAATAAATAAAAAATAATTGCAGATATATATTTTTTTTTTATCCCGATCTTCGGAAAATCACGTGATCGGATCGGGACATCCCTAATACGTGTTAATACAAACATACATACATACACACAGTACATACATGCATAATTATACTGTATACTGCGTACATAATAATATATAACCACCCACCCACCTGCCTACAAACCTACCCACCCACATAACCAAATGCATACCTACATGTATGACCTATTTATCTATCTACTACTTTTGGATATGAGCATTTTTCTTTGTAGTTTGCTTTAAAAATAAGCAGAGATGGAGATGTCCTCAGTAGTATAGGATCAGCTGCATTGCAAAGACTGGACCCTCTATACCTCACTGAGAACTGCCTAAGTGAAGTATCACAATACGGTATATGCAGGTCCCTGGACTGACGTGTAGCATATGAATGAACATCTGAATTAAAAGAAAAAAAAAACTATTAAAACCATTTGGTAGATTGTGATCATAAATGCATTTGTACACAAATATATATACACATCTGTAAAGAATTAACCTCAGACACAGTCAGAATGTTTAGATGGTTCAAATCGATCTGAGAGGGTTTTTTGAAGTAAAATAATTTTTTGAAGATGAGATGAATGAGTGCTAGCCCATATTATGTTACAATAAGATATGTAAGGAAAGTGTTGTCCCACCCCCTCTCTCCAGCAGGGGTCATGAAGGCCGATCCGATCAGAGGGCCGACCCACAGGAAAGGTTCGGTGGTCAACGTGAACCCCACCAACATCCGACCGCAGAGCGACACGCCGGAGATCCGCAAGTACAAGAAGAAGTTCAACACCGAGATCCTCTGTGCCGGCCTCTGGGGTTTGTAGTTCTTCTGATGGCTTTTCTGTAGTCACACCTGCACTGACACTAGACACGGACTCTGGGGTTTGTAGTTCTGATGGCATTTCAAACTACACACGGCCTCTGGGGTTTGTAGTTCTGATGGCATTTCTGTAGTCACACCTGCACTGACACTAGACACTGCCTCTGGGGTTTGTAGTTCTTCTGATGGCTTTTCTGTAGTCACACCTGCACTGACACTAGACACGCACTCTGGGGTTTGTAGTTCTGATGGCTTTTCTGTAGTCACACCTGCACTGAAACTAGACACAGCCTCTGGGGTTTGTAGTTCCGATAGCTTTTCTGTAGTCACACCTGCACTGAAACTAGACACAGCCTCTGGGGTTTGTAGTTCCGATAGCTTTTATGTAGTCACACCTGCACTGAAACTACAGACGGACTCTGGGGTTTGTAGTTCTGATGGCTTTTCTGTAGTTATTGAACATTGTACTTTACTGAACATTGTTACTTAGCAGTTGTGCCCTTCCTGATGACTTGTCGTACAGAACTTGTAAGTCGCTTTGGATAAAAGCGTCAGCAAAATGACTAAATGTAAATGTAAGTTATTACTGTTTTGTGTAATTGATCTATAAGTACACACTGAAAATCTTCACAATCAGTGAATTGGATCAATTCCATTCCCCAAATAAACCAATGAAGTTCACATTATTATAAAATGAAAGTGTTAAAGCTATCGCATGCACTTATCACCGACATCTAAGAAGGGAGATCCCCCCTTGAATGGCCCTTCTAAGGTTTCTCTCCTCCACATTGCCTGTGGTGCATTTTCTGTCTCCATCTCTCTGTCTGTGTGTCTGTCTGTCTGTCTCTGTGTCTGTCTCTCTGTCTGTCTCTTTGTCTCTCTGTCTGTCTCTGTCTGTCTCTCTGTCTGTCTCTGTCTGTCTCTCTGTCTGTCTGTGTGTCTGTCTCTCTGTCTGTCTGTCTGACTCTCTGTGTGTCTCTCTCTGTCTGTCTCTTTGTCTCTCTGTCTGTCTCTGTGTGTCTCTATCTCTCTATCTCTATCTCTCTACATCTGTCTCTCTCTCTCTCTCTCTCTCTCTAGGAGTGAATCTCTTGGTAGGAACAGAGTCAGGCCTGTGGCTGTTGGATCGTAGTGGTCAGGGGAAGGTCTACTCTCTGATCAGCCGACGGAGGTTCCAGCAGATGGACGTTCTGGAGGGTCTCAATGTTCTCATCACCATATCTGGTGGGTACACACACACACACACACACACACACACACACACACATTAACACACACACACACAGGCACCAATGTAATGTTGTTTAGTGTTAGAATTACATTTAGGATATACCCGGGCATAGCTGTCAACCCTACCGGTTTTTCCGGTATTCTCCTGTTTTTTTAACCCTCTTCACGCGCTGTTCACGGCTCACGGATTGGTACGTATTTTGTACTTATTATTATTATTTTTTACAAAATGGCTGCAATTCTCCTCCGTGACGACAGGTGGCAGCAGTGTAGATTAGACCGTTATCACAGGAAGTCAGACCGTTGCGACCCGAAGAAGACAGCGACGCGACCGGATAAAGCTCAGAGCTCAGGGGAGAGAGTAGACTGATGCACCGAGGGTGTCAAATCAACTTAGCCAGTGTCTCTTGATTGCCCACTCTGTGGCTTTTGTCTCTGGAACAAAAGGTTTGCAAATCTTCTGTGGATAAAACAATACAAATGCAGGAATGTGTTGGTTGGTGAACACTAACAGCCGTTTGCTCTGCGCCTCCACTGTCCCCTCCTGCCATTCCTCCACGGATAGCATGCCTTCACTGACGCCCAATTTCCTGAATGCGATTTATACATATAAATAAATTGATCCGTTTTAAAAGTTGTCGTGAATTGTCATGGTATGACAAATACAGTTACTGGTAACTCGCAGGCATTGCAGAGATATTGAGGAAAAACACAAAATCGCATTGGCTTTTTTTCTATCTCATTTTTCTCTGTAGAATGAATGAATGAATGAATGAATGAATGAAAACTTTATTTAACAGATTGCAGAATGGGTACAATACAGTACGGCTCAATACAGACATACAGACATACTACACAGACATAATAGACACACACACTGTTCCAAAAATGATATTCCCATTTCCCACTGCTAAATTAATGACCATAGGTATTTTTTATAGCTTTTTCAGGAACATGGCATGTCTTTTTTTATCATGCATATCCTGTTACCTATATTTTTTTGCATTTTGCACAATCAATGCGGGCGTGACCACCTGCATTTCACTGTATGTGACAAATAAACCTCTTGATTCTTCTTGAGTTGTCGTATTAATATGTAGCCTACAGTGATGAAGGTATAAAGACACTGGTAATACATTGATTGATTGCTAACTTTAACAGATGGGTACAATACAGTATTGTGCAATACACAATTGTTAAGGGGATGCAGACCAGAGAAGGACTTCTTCCCCCATTTTCAATTCATCATAACATTTATGTATGAATTGTAAGATTTCAATAAATATGAACATGTTAATGCTACTACTACATAAACTGAATTTATACTGAATTTGTCTTACACTTAATGCAGGGATGTTCACAGCATTTCACTTTCAACCAGGTATCTGATTAATTTAATGTAGCAACTAGTTCACCCAGTCCTTGTTGGACTGATAACTTTAAGTGGTTGCCCAGTGGAGATTTAGGATTCACTGACTGTAGACTGTAAGAAAAAAAGCTGCAAGAAAACTAAATGTCTGGCATCTATGGTTTCCAAATACTGTCAAATTACAGTAAAATCAAATGCATTTACAGATTACAACCTTTATTTAATGGTTAATATTTTGATAAAAGGTAATTTACTGTATTTTTATAGCATTTACACTCTACACAGTAGGAAAACAAAATAATACCGGTTTTGACCAGCAGCGACGAGGCAGCTCCATTGGGAGGGGGCAGGGCCGGGTGGGAGGGGGCGGGCTGAGGGGGCGGGGCCAGGAGAAGGGGCGTGGCTAAAACCTGCACGTTTTTTCAAATCGAAATGTTGACAGCTATGTACCCGGGTAGAACAGATGCATGCAACAGATGTAAACAAAAACAATGGCGTTCACCACTCTCCTCGCTAGGAGGCTCATTCTCTTTAAATGGATACACCCATCTCCACCTACTCACAATAGATGCATCCACGAGATTCTACACTGCATTAGACTTGAACGAATCGGATTCTCTCTAAAGGGCTCCCTAAAAGCATTCCATGCGACCTGGCAACCATTTTTGCAACACATCGATACCCTAACTATCAATGAAGAAACTGAGAAACAATAGAGCTGTACACCTCTAACTAAACTTTCCTATCTTTTATGACTATTTTATTCCTATTGTTCTACTGTGTATTTTCTTCTTCTTTTTTTTTCATGAGATCCCGGGGAGGGGGGGGGGGGGGGGGGGGGCTGGGTAACTGGGTAACTGAGGGAGGGAGGAACAGGGGACATAACTGCAGAAGATTGAAATGTCCAAACATTAACAGGGAG
>NW_028169687.1:0-16627 GCF_963971535.1 Notolepis coatsorum | reverse complement strand
GAGAGAGCGAGCGAGAGAGAGAGAGAGGACACGTTACATCTGTGACCCAAAGCGTCAGAGCGCTGCAGCTCAGTCTTCCTGGTCGCGTCTAGTTTTTTACCAACCGGTTTCCAGTTCCGCGTTCTGCGATCTGATTGGCCACTGACGTTTCTGGTCGTGTGACATCTGCGCCAATCGTGTGACGCCTGTTTCTATCACCGGTTAAGCTTAGGCACTCTTTCGAAGTTGGTTAAGGTTAGAGTTTGTCTTAGAGCGTGACGATAGAACACCAGCCCTGATTCCAAACTCTAACCTTAACCAACTTACTTCGAAAGAGTCGCCTAAGCTTAACCAGTGATAAACTAGGCGTTAGGTAGTTTGCAGGCTGTTCGAGGCGGAAATGGGCGCAGAAACAGGCGTCACACGATTGGGCGCACATGTCACATGACCAGAAAGGTCAGTGGCCAATCAGATCGCAGAACGCGGAACTGGAAACCGCTCTCTCTTTTCCACTGGTCACGGCGCTGCAGCGGGCCTCGCGTCATCCTCCTCTTAACACATTAACTGCCTCGCGTCATCCTCCTCTTAACACATTAACTGCCACGCTTATATCCATCAATGTTTGATCACTGCCACCAGTCTTAAGTCTATGGAGATGTTTACCTTCTTTGCAGGGCTATAACTTTTTAAATATTATAGCTATATCTGCATTACTATGGCCCATTCAACATCGATTATCTATCGTTCAGGATGTAGGAACGTTTTACTTTTTCATTCACACATTCATATACGAAAATACCGTCTAGAGTATAAATATGTTTTTATCGTTTTCTGCAGTAATTCCTAGAACGTGAGATATAGGCATAAATGCATATATTAGATTATCAAATGCTGTTTGATACCGATCCACGCTATATAAAAAATGTCAACTGTACATGGTCCTAAACATTATGACTGATCATGCGCGGGTGAACGAGGGGGGGGGGGGTCGTTTATAATTCCGTGATCGTCGTTAAATGATTTATGTAGTATGGGTGATATATAGATCAGAGCAGTTTGAATCGATAATAATAAACAAAAACGCTGAAAGTCACGGCAGCCTCCTCTTACCGTTGGGCGATGATACTGGAGCAAACAGATCCCAGTTATTTGATGGGGATCGAGGCGATCCATTTCCGGTTTGTATAATACTAATACACGCCCAAATCATGTCGATTATTGAGTTATGGCAGCGATCCATATCCACGGTGTGTGGCTAGAGTCCTGGGATGATATGCGAGTGGCCGGACGTATTTAGGAGACGCACCGATATCCAACCGGCATATCCGGTTTGGCAACTCGCCGATCATCCACCAGGTGGCAGTATTGAAGCGTTGCAGAGTTGTGCTGAGTCCCACAGCATCAGACAAGGCTCCGTGAGTGAAATATGAATACCATGGCGAAAATATGAAATATGATCAAAATAACGTTGTACGCCGTGATCTGGCAGAATTCGCATGAACTTGAAACCCGTTGTACGATGTTTTTGGCGCAGAAAGTGTTAACAAGCTCCTTCACTCAGCAGCGGGACAACACTCACACCCGCTCTGCGCCTCCTCTAGACGCGAGGAGCCTAAGTACCTAATTGCAATATCGAATTGGGAATTGGCTCTAAAACAACGAGGGCATTAGCTGTGTAAGCGATCGTCGAGGGTCGTGCCGATCGCCCGCTCCCACCGAGCCGGGTTCGGAGCGCTGCGAATGTTGTCCCTGTTTATTGTGCGGAACCCCCGGATGAGGCGGTCTGCTTGGTAACTAACAGCTACCTTTCCTCCACAGTATATACTGTATTAGTGGTGGGGGGAAATATCCATACGTAGTAGTATCGCGATACTTTGCGTGGCGATACTGTAGGGCTGATCCTTATTAGTCGACTAATCGGTCGAAAGGAGCCGTAGTCGACTAGCCAACCTCTTAGCCGAATAAAATAAAAAAAAAAAGAAATTATAATATATATATATATTTTTTTTAAATGTATCATTCTTTCCAAAAGAAAAGAGGCCTAGAAGCGTGGCTAACGCTAATGGCACGCATACCAGAGGCTAACTGCCTACGAAAACAGGCACAGAGGCACTGAAAGAGGATTTCACCCATCTAATGAACACACTAGACTAGACAAATATCAAGATGTATCCATCAGTGGACCAATTGCATGCTTTTGCAGAGGACAAGAAGCCTTCAGTCGACTCCTTCAGACATTAAGCACCCCCCACAGCCCAAATGGAATGATACTAAAAAAAATAAAAATAAATTATAATAATTTTAAAATATTATACTTTTTTAAATTTATTTGTATTAATTTTTTTAGTCAACCAATATTCGACTAACGGCAAATTTGGGCCAATCATAGTCGACCATCCAAATCCTTAGTCGGGGACAGCCCTACGATACTGTATCGATACAAGGACGCCAATTATCGATATAAAAAAGAATTATTTTTTTTGTAGAAGGAAGTTGCATTGTTCATTTCAATACCTGTAATAGTACAGTAGTCCACACACACACACACACACACACACACACACACACACACACACACACACACACACACACACACACACACACACACACACACACACGTGTGCATTCAGTTAAGTTGGAATATGACTGTAATACAAACAGTTCAGTTTGTCAGGTACATGCAACACAGATTACAGTGTTGACATCTGTCTGCTTGAGAAAATCACATTTGCTGCAATAAAAATGATTGAAGTGAGATGAACAGACTTTATTTGATTAGATAAAACATGTTGACAAAGTTTTACTTTGCAGTTGAAAAAAGGTAATAAATCGCAATATATCTCAATATTAATATCGCAATACTCAGCATATCGCAATATATTTAGTATTGCAATACTATCGTGACTCAAGTATCGTGATAGTATCGTATCGTGAGGCCTCTGGTGATTCCCACCCCTATACTGTATAGTTCAGTTATCATTGGAGTTATATCCCCAGACTGACAGAGGAGACATGTGGTAGTCTACACCCTCCCCAGGCCGACAGAGGAGACATGTGGTAGTCTACACCCTCCCCAGACTGACAGAGGAGACAAGGGGTAGTCTACACCCTCCCAGACCGACAGAGGAGACATGTGGTAGTCTACACCCTCCCCAGACAGACAGAGGAGACATGTGGTAGTCTACACCCTCCCCAGACTGACAGAGGAGACAAGTGGTAGTCTACACCCTCCCCAGACTGACAGAGGAGACATGTGGTAGTCTACACCCTCCCCAGACTGACAGAGGAGACATGTGGTATTCTACACCCTCCCCAGACCGAGAGAGGAGACATGTGGTAGTCTACTCCCTCCCCAGACTGACAGAGGAGACATGTGGTAGTCTACACCCTCCCCAGACTGACAGAGGAGACATATGGTAGTCTACACCCTCCCCAGACCGACAGAGGAGACATGTGGTAGTCTACACCTCCCCAGACTGACAGAGGAGACATGTGGTAGTCTACACCCTCCCCAGACCGACAGAGGAGACATGTGGTAGTCTACACCCTCCCAGACTGACAGAGGAGACAAGTGGTAGTCTACACCCTCCCCAGACCGACAGAGGAGACATGTGGTAGTCTACACCCTCCCCAGACTGAGAAAGGAGACATGTGGTAGTCTACACCCTCCCCAGACTGAGAAAGGAGACATGTGGTAGTCTACACCCTCCCCAGACTGAGAAAGGAGACATGTGGTAGTCTACACCCTCCCCAGACTGAGAAAGGAGACATGTGGTAGTCTACACCCTCCCCAGACTGACAGAGTAGACATGTGGTAGTCTACACCCTCCCCAGACTGAGAAAGGAGACATGTGGTAGTCTACACCCTCCCCAGACTGAGAAAGGAGACATGTGGTAGTTTACACCCTCCCCAGACCGACAGAGGAGACATGTGGTAGTCTACACCCTCCCCAGACCGACAGAGGAGACATGTGGTAGTCTACACCCTCCCCAGACCGACAGAGGATAGAGCAACAACCAAGACCATGATACACATAGCACATAGACACACAGAGAAAGGACACACACAAAAAATAAATGTTAATTAAAGCAGATTTGTTGAGTTATGGTTGTCATTGATTGAGTTGACCGGGTCAGTCACTCCTCTCATCATTGGCGATTAGCTAAATGTGCGTTGTGTTTGTTTGCTGAGATTGGGTGTAAATACGGGCCAGATGTGTCTGGAGCGCTGGCTGTTTGTTCAGCGCTCATGTCGCCAGCAGTTCTGCCCTCTGGCCCTCCCGCCAGCAGAGAGGATGCTGGGTAAGCAGCATGACCAGGAAGTGACCTCCGACCCCGACCCTGGGGCTCTCTCTCTCTCTCTCTCTCTCTCTCTCTCTCTCTCTCTCTCTCTCTCTCTCTCTCTCTCTCTCTCTCTCTCTCTCTCTCTCTCTCTTGTATGTCTCGTTCTCCTCATCTTCTCTTTCTTTCCCTCCCTCCATTCTGTTCTGAATCTGTTCCTCTCTCACCCCACTCCCTTTCCCTTGTCTCCTCTTCTCTTTCCCTTTTCTCTCCTCTCTTTCTTTCTCTTCATTCTCCTTTCCTCTCTTTCCCTTTCTCTTCTCTTCTCTTCTCTCCTCTCCCCTTCTCTCCTTTCATCTCCTCTTCTCTTCTCCCCAATTCCATCCACATCTCTCGTTTCCATCAGACTCCCTCTCCTTCCAGTCCACAGGAATCTTGATCAGACAATCGGATGGTCCCTCCCTCTGGGTCGACTCTTATCGTCTTCGACCTCGTTCTCCCTCGTTCTGTCTCGCTCTACCTCATTCTGTCTCGCTCTACCTTGTTCTGTCTCGTTCTACCTCGTTCTGCCTCGTTCTGTCTCGCTCTACCTTGCTCTACCTCGTTCTGTCTCACTCTACCTCGTTCTACCTCGTTCTGCCTCGTTATGTCTCGCTCTACCTCGTTCTGTCTCACTCTACCTCGTTCTACCTCGTTCTGCCTCGTTCTACCTCATTCTGTCTCGCTCTACCTCGTTCTGTGCTCTACCTCGTTCTGTCTCGCTCTACCTCGTTCTGTCTCGTTCTACCTCATTCTGTCTCGTTCTGTCTCGTTCTGCCTCGTTCTGTCTCGCTCTACCTTGCTCTACCTCGTTCTGTCTCGCACTACCTCGTTCTGCCTCGTTCTGTCTCGCTCTACCTCGTTCTGTCTCGCTCTACCTCGTTCTGTCTCGCTCTACCTCGCTCTACCTCGTTCTGTCTCGCTCTACCTCGTTCTGTCTCGCTCTACCTCGTTCTACCTCGTTCTGTCTCGCTCTATCTCGTTCTGTCTCGCTCTACCTCGTTCTACCTCGTTCTACCTTGTTCTATCTCGCTCTACCTCGTTCTACCTCGTTCTGTCTCGTTCTCCCTTGCTCTACCTCGTTCTGTCTCGTTCTCCCTCGCTCTACCTCGTTCTGTCTCATTCTCCCTCGCTCTACCTCGCTCTGTCTCGTTCTCCCTCACTCTACCTCGCTCTGCCTCGTTCTCCCTCGCTCTACCTCGTTATGTCTCGTTCTCCCTCGTTCTCCCTCGCTCTACCTCGTTATGTCTCGTTATGTCTCGTTCTGTCTCGTTCTCCCTCGCTCTGCCTCGTTCTCCCTCGCTCTACCTCGTTCTGTCTCGCTCTGCCTCGTTCTCTTGTTCTACCTCGTTCTGTCTCGCTCTACCTCGCTCTACCTCGTTCTGCCTCGTTCTGTCTCGCTCTACCTTGCTCTACCTCGTTCTGTCTCGCTCTACCTCGTTCTGCCTCGTTCTGTCTCGTTCTGTCTCGCTCTGTCTCGCTCTACCTCGTTCTACCTCGTTCTGCCTCGTTCTGTCTCGCTCTACCTCGTTCTGTCTCGCTCTACCTCGTTCTACCTCGTTCTGTCTCGCTCTATCTCGTTCTACCTCGCTCTACCTCGTTCTGCCTCGTTCTGTCTCGCTCTACCTTGCTCTACCTCGTTCTGTCTCGCTCTACCTCGTTCTGCCTCGTTCTGTCTCGTTCTGTCTCGCTCTGTCTCGCTCTACCTCGTTCTACCTCGTTCTGCCTCGTTCTGCCTCGTTCTGTCTCGCTCTACCTTGCTCTACCTCGTTCTGTCTCACTCTACCTCGTTCTACCTCGTTCTGCCTCATTCTGTCTCGCTCTACCTCGTTCTGTCTCACTCTACCTCGTTCTACCTCGTTCTGCCTCGTTCTACCTCATTCTGTCTCGCTCTACCTCGTTCTGTGCTCTACCTCGTTCTGTCTCGCTCTACCTCGTTCTGTCTCGTTCTACCTCATTCTGTCTCGTTCTGTCTCGTTCTACCTCGTTCTGCCTCGTTCTGTCTCGCTCTACCTTGCTCTACCTCGTTCTGTCTCGCTCTACCTCGTTCTGTCTCGCTCTACCTCGTTCTACCTCGTTCTGTCTCGCTCTATCTCGTTCTGTCTCGCTCTACCTCGTTCTACCTCGTTCTACCTTGTTCTATCTCGCTCTACCTCGTTCTACCTCGCTCTACCTCGTTCTGTCTCGTTCTCCCTTGCTCTACCTCGTTCTGTCTCGTTCTCCCTCGCTCTACCTCGTTCTGTCTCGTTCTCCCTCGCTCTACCTCGCTCTGTCTCGTTCTCCCTCACTCTACCTCGCTCTGCCTCGTTCTCCCTCGCTCTACCTCGTTATGTCTCGTTCTCCCTCGCTCTACCTCGTTATGTCTCGTTATGTCTCGTTCTGTCTCGTTCTCCCTCGCTCTGCCTCGTTCTCCCTCGCTCTACCTCGTTCTGTCTCGCTCTGCCTCGTTCTCTTGTTCTACCTCGTTCTGTCTCGCTCTACCTCGCTCTACCTCGTTCTGCCTCGTTCTGTCTCGCTCTACCTTGCTCTACCTCGTTCTGTCTTGCTCTACCTCGTTCTGCCTCGTTCTGTCTCGTTCTGTCTCGCTCTGTCTCGCTCTACCTCGTTCTACCTCGTTCTGCCTCGTTCTGTCTCGCTCTACCTCGTTCTACCTCGTTCTGTCTCGCTCTATCTCGTTCTGTCTCGCTCGACCTCGTTCTACCTCGTTCTACCTTGTTCTACCTCGTTCTACCTCGTTCTGTCTCGCTCTATCTCGTTCTACCTCGCTCTACCTCGTTCTACCTCGTTCTACCTTGTTCTATCTCGCTCTACCTCGTTCTACCTCGCTCTACCTCGTTCTGTCTCTTTCTCCCTTGCTCTACCTCGTTCTGTCTCGTTCTCCCTCGCTCTACCTCGTTCTGTCTCGTTCTCCCTCGCTCTACCTCGCTCTGCCTCGTTCTCCCTCGCTCTACCTCGTTCTGTCTCGTTCTCCCTCGCTCTGCCTCGTTCTCCCTCGCTCTACCTCGTTATGTCTCGTTATGTCTCGTTCTGTCTCGTTCTCCCTCGCTCTGCCTCGTTCTCCCTCGCTCTACCTCGTTCTGTCTTGTTCTCCCTCGCTCTGCCTCGTTCTCTTGTTCTACCTCGTTCTGTCTCGCTCTACCTCATTCTACCTCGTTCTGCCTCGCTCTACCTCGTTCTACCTCGTTCTGTCTCGCTCTACCTCGTTCTGCCTCGCTCTACCTCGTTCTGCCTCGCTCTACCTCGTTCTACCTCGTTCTGTCTCGCTCTCCCTCGTTATCTCGTTCTACCTCGCTCTACCTCGTTCTACCTCGTTCTGTCTCGCTCTACCTCGTTCTGTCTCGCTCTACCTCGTTCTGTCTCGTTCTACCTCGTTCTGTCTATTTCTACCTCGTTCTGTCTCGCTCTACCTCGTTCTGTCTCGTGTAAGGTGTAAGAGGTCTCTCTCTCCTCTCTCTCTCTCTCTCTGTCTCTTTCTCTCTCGCTCTCTCTCACACACACACACTTTGAGTCAGAAACAAACATAGTATCAATGAGAGTATCAATAATACACCTGAGTGAAGTCTAGTAAAAAAGAATATTGCGTTAATAATGCGTAAACTTTTTCAGCCTTAACTCATTCAGCGTCAAGGACGAGTTAACTTGTTTTTGGCCGCCATGCGTTGAGCGCCAAAGACGAGTAAACTAGTTTTCAGATCCTTTTTTCTTTTATTCGATTTTTTTATATCAATATTACACTCACAGACCTATATGTTACCGCTGAAAGCCATACTGAGACACCAAAAGTGCAGTACCGGCCAGATCCTGCTAGGTGGCAGTATCGAGAGTGCAGTAAACCCTGTTCCAGACCGTGTGTTACATTTAAACCCCTCCATGCGGAGAATTTTAGTCCAGGGAAGCCTAGAGGTTCACTCGATCACATTGAAACGTGTCCAGGACACTCGATGCATGTGTTGTGCCGGATTATGTCGTGGAACAGATGGACATCAATACTGGAAATCACGATCAAACAATTGGAATATTCTTTTTGGAATAGCCCCGATCAAAGGTAAAGACTATCTGACGTTAATTCCACCTTGATCCTACAATGATTTCATATCGATGGTGGTGTTCAAAACTAATGCCGTTACTGGCAATCAAAGCATCAGAAACGACCCCCCCCTTTCATGCATTCATGATGAAACATAATACCTATTATATACATTTAATTTGGAAATAGTAGCGTGTCCAGGGTTGAAACGCCAATGCTTTTAGCAGAATTCACGTAGCACCCTATAACTCAGCTTTTCAGGAATTAGCCCGGATCACGCTGTATTCACCATGGGATAACGTGCGAACGTATACATGAAATGAAATGTCAAATGACCATAGTATTGTCTCCATAGCTATAATATAGAATATAAATATAGCTCTACAAACAAGGTGACGCACCCCTATCTTTAAAGTGTGGCCCAGCTAGAACAGGATAAGGATAATGGCCGGCACTGAATGAGTTAATATATATATATTAGTGCTGTCAGGCGATTAAAAAAATGTATCTAATTAATTACAGGATTTGTAATTAATTTATCTAATTAATCGCATTTTAATCGCATAACCTTTTTTTTGCCTGATATTCTATATTCTATAATCATATTTCAAATTGCATGTGTCCGGATGGCAGAATTCAGTACTGTATCTACAAAACCTTCTGTTTAATCATCTTCCATCTATTAATTTGCTTAGATTTTTCAGGTCTGGTCAATTTGAGCATGGTGTTATTCACAGTCAAAGATAAAAAAAAATGTATTGATATTCTCATTTGGTTCATTACAATTTACTCAAAATAAAATTTTCATTCAATCAATCACCACACAGATTGATTGATTGATTGATTGATTGAATGAAAACTTTATTTAACAGATTGCAGAATGGGTACAATACAGTACGGCTCAATACACACAATTGTAAAGGGGATGCAGACCAGAGAAAGACTTTCGTCTTGTTTACATCAGGGTCCCCCATTTTCAATTCATCATAACATGACATACAGATAGACAGTACTGCTACATCTATATATGACATACAGAGATATAGACAGTACTGCTACATCCAGACATTTATGACATACCAGATCTACAAATATACATTACTGTTTAAGAGTACAACGCCTGTCATATAGACCTATAGCGCTGGAAACTCTGATTAAGGAGAGGAGAGGGAGAGGAGAGGAGAGGGAGAGGAGAGGGAGAGGAGAGGAGAGGAGAGGAGAGGGGAGAGGAGAGGAGAGGAGAGGAGAGGAGAGGAGAGGAGAGGAGAGGAGAGGAGAGGAGAGGAGAGGAGAGGAGAGGAGGAGGAGAGGGGAGAGGAGAGGAGAGGAGGAGGGGAGGAGAGAGGAATAGGAGGAGGAGGAGGGAGGGGTCCACGGCGGACCAAAATAAATCGCTCGTTACCCACAGAAAGGCAGAACGCATTACCAACGCACGCAGTAAAATACAGCCAATTAAATCATAATCAACACAGACCCGCCCCACACAGCTACTAAATATAAAAAAAAAAAAATTCACTCACCATTGACGACGTTACTTCTTAGGAGGAAATAGTGTCCCTGTCGCTCCTTGTAAATGAAATCCATCCTTCGCTCTTTTCTGATGAAACTTTCAATGACCTCCTCTGCAGTTGCAAATCCAGCAATGCAACAAACAGCAGTCTTTTGTGATCTAATCGATCCTTCATTTACATTTACATTTACATTTAGTCATTTAGCTGACGCTTTTATCCAAAGCGACTTACAAGTTCTGTACGACAAGACAGCAAGAAGGGTACAACTCTATCAGCTGAGTAACAATGTTCATCAAGTGTTGCGTGTTACAGTGTAGGTTAGTTTATTAGGACAAGTGCATGACAGTAAGGTTAGTCAGGGTTAGTTTTTTTTTTTTTTTTTTTTTTTAATCATTTCAGATAATGGTTGAAGAAGTGAGTCTTTAGTCGACGTCGAAAGATTGGACGGGATTCGGCTGTCCTAACTGGGATGGGTAGTTCATTCCACCATTGTGGGGCAAGGACTGAGAATAGGCGGCTTCTCTTTGATGACCCTCCGGGAGCTTGGATAGGAGTAGGTCTGAGGCGGCCAGAAGATGCAGAGCGTAGGGGTCTTGAGGGTGTGTAGTTAGAGACCATTGACCGGAGGTAGGCGGGAGCGGTTCCCTTTGCTGCACGGTATGCTAGGTCGAGGGCCTTGAAGCGGATACGTGCAGCAATGGGGAGCCAGTGCAGGTCCCTAAGAAGTGGGGTGACATGGGCCGACTTCGGTAGGTTTGATATCAGGCGGGCCGCTGCGTTTTGAATGAGTTGAAGAGGCTTGGTGGCAGTGGCCGGGAGGCCAGCTAGCAGTGCGTTGCAGTAGTCGAGGCGGGAGATGACTGTTGATTGGACGAGGAGTTGGGTGGCTTCTTTTGTCAGGAAGGGGCGTATCCTTCTGACGTTGCTCAGGAGGAATCTGCATTTGCGTGAAGATGCTGTCGAAATCCACTAAACATTGTTCTGTTGATGCGTGACACACGTTCCATTTTCGGGACTCCGACTCCGACAGGTGGTCACTCAGACAGTCACCCAAGCGATTCACCCAAATAAAGTTTTCATTCATTCATTAATTTGCTGTCTCGTTATAACACAAACAGCTCACCATGAACCATGACCAGCTTAATTACGTTAGTTAGCATCCAAGCTAGCGTGATAACGTTAGTAGTTATTAGCATCCAAGCTAGAAACTGCTAGGCTGCCTGCTTACAGTACCTGCAATAATGTTGTCATCCTCCTGGACAGATAGACTTGTTAAATCATAATATCCACAGGTGTGTTGTGCTGGTCCTCAGTAAATGTCCCGCCGGCGAAAAATAAGTTGCTATTAAAGTGCTAAATGTTAGATACACTAATATAGAGGTTTCGAACGTGGCTGCTCTGTTAATAAAATTTTCAATCAATCAATCCCGCGAGGGAGAAACAGCCGTGTAGCTACAGAGCTGCAGAGTAGGAGCCATTCTCTGATTGGAACTAAAGGCTGTCAATCATTCAACCTCCGTGTAGCTACAGAGCTGCAGAGTAGGAGCCATACTCTGATTGGATGTCAAGGCTGTCAATCATTCAATCCCCATTCAATGGCAAGAGTTTAAATGCACGGACCGTGCTTAGATAACGTTAATAGCCTATTTTGATTGGCTATTATTTATTTAATCCTGGGTCAACCTGTGCAGTTATTCTGCACAAATATTTACTGCAGTGCAGGCCTGTAGAGGTATAGAGGTGGTGTAGAGGT
Organism: Notolepis coatsorum; assembly: GCF_963971535.1. Classification (NCBI taxonomy): domain Eukaryota; kingdom Metazoa; phylum Chordata; class Actinopteri; order Aulopiformes; family Paralepididae; genus Notolepis; species Notolepis coatsorum. The sequence continues at coordinate 5,037 of NW_028169687.1, read as the reverse complement.
GGTGTAGAGGTATAGAGGTGGTGTAGAGGTATAGGTGGTGTAGAGGTGGTGTAGAGGTATAGAGGTGGTGTAGAGGTGGTGTAGAGGTGTAGAGGTGGTGTAGAGGTATAGAGGTGGGTGTACAGGTGGTGTAGAGGTATAGAGGTGTGTACAGGTATAGAGGTGGTGTAGAGTTATAGAGGTGGTGTACAGGTGTGTAGAGGTATAGAGGTGGTATAGAGGTGGGTGTAGAGGTATAGAGGTGGTGTAGAGGTGGTGTAGAGGTATAGAGGTGGTGTACAGTGGTGTAGTTGAGGTATAGAGGTATAGAGGTAAGGTAGGTGTAGAGGTTAGAGGTGGTGTAGAGGTGGTGTAGAGGTTGTAGAGGTGGTGTAGAGGTGGTGTAGAGGTATAGAGGTGGGTGTATAGAGGGTGGTGTAGAGTGGGTAGAGGTTAGAGGTGTAGAGAGGTGGTGTAGAGGTATAGAGGTGGTGTAGAGGTATAGAGGGGTGTAGAGGTGGTGTAGAGGTATAGAGGTGGTGTAGAGGTGGTATAGGTGTGGGTAGAGGTGTGAGAGGTGTAGAGGTGGTGTAGAGGTGTAGAGGTGGTGTAGAGGTGGTGTAGAGTGTAAGAGGTGTGTGAGTAGTGTGAGGTGGTATGAGTTGGAAAGAGGTGGTTAGAGGTGGAGAGGTGATAGGGTGGTGTAGAGGTGGTAGAGGTGGTGTGGGTTATAGAGGTGGTGATAGAGTGGTATAGGGGTGTAGAGGTGTTAGTAGGAGGGTAGGAGGTGGTGTAGAGGTATAGAGGTGGTGTAGAGGGTATAGAGGGGTGATAGGGTGGTGTAGGTGTAGAGGTGGGGTATGGGGGTAGAGGTATAGAGGTGGTGTAGAGGTGTATGGGTAGAGGGGATATAGGAGTGGTGTAGAGGTTGTAGAGTATAGAGTGTGTAGGTATAGAGGGTGTAAGGTGGTAGAGTTGTATAGAGGGAGTTATAGAGGTGGTGTAGAGGTATAGAGGTGGTGTAGAGGTGGTATAGAGGTATAGAGGTGGTGTAGAGGTGGTGTAGAGGTATAGAGGTGGTGTAGAGGTATAGAGGTGGTGTAGAGGTATAGAGGTGGTGTAGAGGTGGTGTAGAGGTATAGAGGTGGTGTAGAGGTATAGAGGTGGTGTAGAGGTGGTGTAGAGGTATAGAGGTGGTGTAGAGGTATAGAGGTGGTGTAGAGGTGGTGTAGAGGTATAGAGGTGGTGTACAGGTGGTGTAGAGGTATAGAGGTGGTATAGAGGTATAGAGGTGGTGTAGAGGTGGTATAGAGGTGGTATAGAGGTATAGAGGTGGTGTAGAGGTATAGAGGTGGTGTAGATGTGGTGTAGAGGTGGTGGTGTAGAGGTGGTGTAGAGGTATAGAGGTGGTGTAGATGTATAGAGGTGGTATAGAGGTGGTGTAGAGGTATAGAGGTGGTGTAGATGTGGTGTAGAGGTGGTGGTGTAGAGGTATAGAGGTGGTGTAGAGGTATAGAGGTGGTGTACAGGTGGTGTAGAGGTGGTGGTGTAGAGGTATAGAGGTGGTGTAGAGGTATAGAGGTGGTATAGAGGTGGTGTAGAGGTGGTGTAGAGGTGGTATAGAGGTGGTGTAGAGGTATAGAGGTGGGTGTAGAGGTGGTGTAGAGGTATAGAGGTGGTATAGAGGTGGTGTAGAGGGGTATAGAGGTGGTATAGAGGTGGTGTAGAGGTATAGAGGTGGTGTAGAGTATAGAGGTGGTGTAGAGGTGGTGTACAGGGTGTAGAGGTGGTATAGAGGTGGTGTAGAGGTATAGAGGTGGTGTAGGTGGTGTAGAGGTATAGAGGTGGTATAGAGGTGGTGTAGAGGTGTATAGAGGTGGTATATAGGTGGTGTAGAGGTTAGAGGTGGTGTAGAGGTATAGAGGTGGTGTAGAGGTATAGAGGTGGTGTAGAGGTGGTGTAGAGGTATAGAGGTGGTGTAGAGGTATAGGGGTGGTGTAGAGGTGTGTAGAGGTATAGAGGTGGTGTAGAGGTGGTGTAGAGGTATAGAGGTGGTGTAGAGTGTAGAGGTGGTGTAGAGGTGGTGTAGAGGTGGTATAGAGGTGGTGTAGAGGTGGTATAGAGGTGGTGTAGAGGTGGTGTAGAGGTATAGAGGTGGTGTAGAGGTGGTGTAGAGGTGGTGTAGAGGTGGTGTAGAGGTGGTGTAGAGGTGGTGTAGAGGTGGTGTAGAGGTATAGAGGTGGTGTAGAGGTGGTGTAGAGGTGGTGTAGAGGTGGTATAGAGGTGGTGTAGAGGTGGTGTAGAGGTGGTGTAGAGGTGGTGTAGAGGTGGTATAGAGGTGGTGTACAGGTATAGAGGTGGTGTAGAGGTGGTGTAGAGGTGGTGTAGAGGTATAGAGGTGGTGTAGAGGTGGTGTAGAGGTGGTGTAGAGGTATAGAGGTGGTGTAGAGGTGGTGTAGAGGTGGTGTAGAGGTGGTATAGAGGTGGTGTAGAGGTATAGAGGTGGTGTAGAGGTGGTGTAGAGGTGGTATAGAGGTGGTGTAGAGGTGGTGTAGAGGTGGTGTAGAGGTGGTGTAGAGGTGGTATAGAGGTGGTGTAGAGGTGGTGTAGAGGTATAGAGGTGGTGTAGAGGTGGTGTAGAGTTATAGAGGTGGTGTAGAGGTGGTGTAGAGGTGGTGTAGAGTTATAGATGTGGTATAGAGGTGGTATAGAGGTGGTATAGAGGTATAGAGGTGGTGTAGAGGTGGTGTAGAGGTGGTGTAGAGGTATAGAGGTGGTGTAGAGGTATAGAGGTGGTGTAGAGGTATAGAGGTGGTATAGAGGTGGTGTAGAGGTATAGAGGTGGTGTAGAGGTGGTGTAGAGGTGGTGTAGAGGTGGTGTAGAGGTATAGAGGTGGTATAGAGGTGGTGTAGAGGTATAGAGGTGGTATAGAGGTGGTGTAGAGGTATAGAGGTGGTGTAGAGGTGGTGTAGAGGTATAGAGGTGGTGTACAGGTGGTGTAGAGGTGGTATAGAGGTGGTGTAGAGGTATAGAGGTGGTGTAGAGGTGGTGTAGAGGTATAGAGGTGGTATAGAGGTGGTGTAGAGGTATAGAGGTGGTATAGAGGTGGTATAGAGGTGGTGTAGAGGTATAGAGGTGGTGTAGAGGTATAGAGGTGGTGTAGAGGTATAGAGGTGGTGTAGAGGTGGTGTAGAGGTATAGAGGTGGTGTAGAGGTGGTGTAGAGGTATAGAGGTGGTGTAGAGGTGGTGTAGAGGTATAGAGGTGGTGTAGAGGTGGTGTAGAGGTATAGAGGTGGTGTAGAGGTATAGAGGTGAGGTGTAGAGGTGGTATAGAGGTGGTATAGAGGTGGTGTAGAGGTGGTGTAGAGGTGGTGTAGAGAGTGGTATAGAGGTGGTGTAGAGGTGGTAGGTAGAGGTGTGTAGGTGGTGTAGAGGTGGTATAGAGGTGGTGTAGAGGTGTAGAGGTGGTGTAGAGGTGGTGTAGAGGTGGTGTAGAGGTATAGAGGTGGTGTAGAGGTGGTGTAGAGGTGGTGTAGAGGTGGTATAGAGGTGGTGTAGAGGTGGTGTAGAGGTGGTGTAGAGGTGGTATAGAGGTGGTGTAGAGGTGGTAGAGGTGGTGTAGAGGTGTAGAGGTGGTGTAGAGGGTATAGAGGTGGTGTAGAGGTATAGAGGTGGTGTAGAGGTGTAGAGGTGGTGTAGAGGTGTAGAGGTGGTATAGAGGTGGTGTAGAGGTAGAGGTGTGTAGAGGTGGTTAGAGGTGTAGAGGTGGTGTAGAGGTATAGAGGTGGTGTAGAGGTATAGAGGTGGTGTAGAGGTGGTATAGAGGTGGTATAGAGGTGGTGTAGAGGTATAGAGGTGGTGTAGAGGTATAGAGGTGGTGTAGAGGTATAGAGGTGGTGTAGAGGTGGTGTAGAGGTATAGAGGTGGTGTAGAGGTGGTGTAGAGTTATAGAGGTGGTGTAGAGGTGGTGTAGAGGTGGTGTAGAGGTATAGAGGTGGTGTAGAGGTATAGAGGTGGTATAGAGGTGGTGTAGAGGTATAGAGGTGGTGTAGAGGTATAGAGGTGGTGTAGAGGTGGTATAGAGGTGGTGTAGAGGTGGTATAGAGGTGGTGTAGAGGTGGTATAGAGGTGGTGTAGAGGTATAGAGGTGGTGTAGAGGTGGTGTAGAGGTGGTATAGAGGTGGTATAGAGGTGGTGTAGAGGTGGTGTAGAGGTGGTGTAGAGGTATAGAGGTGGTGTAGAGGTATAGAGGTGGTATAGAGGTGGTATAGAGGTGGTATAGAGGTGGTGTAGAGGTGGTGTAGAGGTGGTGTAGAAGTGGTGTAGAGGTATAGAGGTGGTGTAGAGGTATAGAGGTGGTATAGAGGTGGTATAGAGGTGGTATATAGGTGGTGTAGAGGTGGTGTAGAGGTGGTGTAGAGGTATAGAGGTGGTATAGAGGTGGTATAGAGGTGGTATAGAGGTGGTGTAGAGGTGGTGTAGAGGTGGTGTAGAGGTATATAGGTGGTATAGAGGTGGTATAGAGGTGGTATAGAGGTGGTGTAGAGGTGGTGTAGAGGTATAGAGGTGGTGTAGAGGTATAGAGGTGGTGTAGAGGTGGTGTAGAGGTATAGAGGTGGTATAGAGGTGGTATAGAGGTGGTATAGAGGTGGTGTAGAGGTGGTATAGAGGTGGTGTAGAGGTATAGAGGTGGGGTAGAGGTATAGAGGTGGTATAGAGGTAGTAGAGGTGGTGTAGAGGTATAGAGGTGGTGTAGAGGTGGTGTAGAGGTGGTGTAGAGGTGGTATAGAGGTATAGAGGTGGTATAGAGGTGGTGTAGAGGTGGTGTAGAGGTGGTGTAGAGGTGGTATAGAGGTGGTATAGAGGTATAGAGGTGGTGGAGAGGTGGTATAGAGGTATAGAGGTGGGTATAGAGGTGGTATAGAGGTGGTGTAGAAGTGGTGTAGAGGTGGTGTAGAGGTGGTATAGAGGTGGTATAGAGGTATAGAGGTGGTATAGAGGTGGGTGTAGAGGTATAGAGGTGGTATAGAGGTGGTATAGAGGTATAGAGGTGGTG
>NW_028169688.1:0-15444 GCF_963971535.1 Notolepis coatsorum | reverse complement strand
TGTGTTCCCCTGTCTGTGTTTTGTAAATATGTTTTAGTCTGGTTGTTTAATTGTTATTGTTTTCCCAGTGTGCTCTGTGTTCTGTTGTTTCTGTCTGCCACACCTGTGTCCTGTTTGTAATTACCCTCTGTGTCTATCAGTGTCTGTATATTAGGTGTTGTGGGCCTGCAGTCCCTTGCGGGTTCATTGTTAAATGTTACCTTTGTCAGTCGTGTATCGTTCCTGTCTTGTTAAGTAAACTGTTATCGTCACCACGTCGACTTCTGTCTCATCTATCATCATTATTTACTCTGCCACCTGGGTTCACCATGCCGAAGAAGCATAATCGTAACGGACAGTCTTTCTTCCCGCTTGATACCCACACATTTCAATACCTGACAGTTTAGAACCTGAAATAGAACGGACAGAGTAACATCAAATAGAATCCACAGTTTAAAACCTGACTGTTACAGCCAAGCCTGCATGTTTTGCCCTAAGTAAGGCCTCCACAGTCAAGCAGAGATGGCTATAGTTTCCCCCTAGGCCTTGGTTGCAACGTGGTGGACACAAGGAGTCAGACACGTATTTCTTTTTTTATATAATTTTTTTGTTCTCACTTTTTCTGTATTTTTGCTCCCATCCCCATTTAGTCGTTATGCCAATTCCCTTCCTGGTCATTGCGCGCATTGCCCCACTGTCGGCCTGGGGAGGGTGTAGAACTACCACATGCCTCCTCCGATACATGTGGAGTCAGCCAGCCGCTTCTTTTCACCTGACAGCGAGGACTCTCACTGGGGGAACGTAACACGTGCGGAGGTTCACGCTATTTCCCCCCCGCTCCCCTCCCTGCTGAACAGGCGTCCCGACCGACCAGTAGGAGTCGCAGTTTACAACGACCAGGACACACACACCCCGCCGGCTTCCCACCCGCTAACACTGCCAGTTGTGTTAGTATAGGGACGACTGACCAAGCTGGAGGCACCGCTGACAGCTGGATTCGATCCCAGAGTCTAGGCGAGTGCATTCTCCACTGCGCTACCCAACCGCCCCAGTCAGTCAGACACGTTTTTTTTAAGCAAAAATAACAATATTTATTCAACTACTATTCAAATTCAAAGGTGGAGAGAGCTGGGCGCACCAGCCTCCGTGGTTCAGGATCAAAGAGAGTATGGACAAAAAGCGAAATGGTGAGAGACAAGTGAGAGAGAGAGACGTGAGAGACAGCAGTAACGAGCTCCTCATGGTCTGCTTGTGGAGCCTCGTCACCACACCTGTGTCTCATTACACAAACGCAATCAGTCAATTACAAGAAAACTGTGTCAATTACAACAAACCAATTAGTGACACCACCACACACTCCCACCACGATGTGAATGTAACACCAAAAAGACAGTAAGTAGTAGACCCTCCACCATGTGAAGGTATTCATAACACTGACAGAGACAGTTGTCCGCTGTCTCCGTGTGGACGGACGTGCAACAACACAGAGAAAACACCACGTTCACAGAAATACCTGTTCTTCCGTGCGTGTGTCGTGACCTCAGTGTTTTCCATCAGCTCCTGTTTCCTCAGGAACTCAGAGTCTCTGGACATGTTACCCTGGCAGGAGTTTTCAAAAAGGTCAATTTGACCTTCAAAACCGCCCTCAAAGAGCACCTACGGGAGGCTGCGATTCAAAACTGGCCCCCGTAAATGTCCAACCCCCCCCCCCCCCCCCCCCCAACCCACCCCCTCCTAATGTACAGTTTCCTCCCCCTCGAATGTATATAATTTCTGTAAGGATCTCTGGTAAACAGTACTGTATATTTGTATATCTTCTTGTATGTCATACATGTAACAGTACTGTATGTCGTAAATGTCATGATATATATCTGTAAATCTGTATGTTGTGTATGTCATAAATGTCATTATGAATTTAGAGAGACACCGGTATCGAATCCGGCTGTCAGTGTTGCCTCCGGCTTGGGCCGGCCGTCATACTGACTCAATTGGCAGAGTCAGCGGGAGGGGAGTCGATGGGGTGGTAGTCTGGTCGTTGTAAACAGCGACTCCTACAGGTCGGTCAGGGCGCCTGCACTGCGAGGAAGGGAGATGGCGAGGGTAGTGTGAGCCTCCCACACGTTACTCCTCGCCAATGAGAGTCCTCGTTGGCGGGTGGAAAGAAGCGGCTGGCTGCCTCCACATGTATCGGAGGGGACATGCGATAGTATCTATCAACTATCGCATACTATCGCATACGACCGACCAGTGGGGGGCACATGCGAGCAACGATCAAGCCAGGGGAGGGGGGAATTGGCACGGCCAAATTGGGATGGGGAGAGAAAACACAGAAAAAGGAGGAGGAAAAGTGGATCAAAAAAAATAATGTCATGATGAATTGAAAATGGGGGACCCTGATGTAAACAAGACGAAAGTCTTTCTCTGGTCTGCATCCCCTTGACAATTGTGTGTATTCAGTTGTACTGTATTATTGTACCCATTCTCCAATCTGTTAATAATATTTTCAATCAATCAATCAATCAATCAATCAATCAATCAATCAGTGACCTAAAACACAGTTTGCGTTGTGGACGAAAGGCCAAAACACACAGAAAAAGCTCCGGTTTGAAAATGACCGATCTCTGTGGTGACAAGACCAGTCTCTCTGTGGTGACAAGACCAGTCTCTGTGTGTGGTGACAAGACCAGTCTCTCTGTGGTGACAAGACCAGTCTCTCTGTGGTGACAAGACCAGTCTCTGTGGTGACAAGACCAGTCTCTGTGTGGTGACAAGACCAGTCTCTCTGTGGTGACAAGACCAGTCTCTCTGTGGTGACAAGACCAGTCTCTGTGTGGTGACAAGACCAGTCTCTGTGGTGACAAGACCAGTCTCTGTGTGGTGACAAGACCAGTCTCTCTGTGGTGACAAGACCAGTCTCTCTGTGGTGACAAGACCAGTCTCTGTGTGTGGTGACAAGACCAGTCTCTCTGTGGTGACAAGACCAGTCTCTCTGTGGTGACAAGACCAGTCTCTGTGGTGACAAGACCAGTCTCTGTGTGGTGACAAGACCAGTCTCTGTGTGGTGACAAGACCAGTCTCTGTGTGGTGACAAGACCAGTCTCTCTGTGGTGACAAGACCAGTCTCTCTGTGGTGACAAGACCAGTCTCTGTGGTGACAAGACCAGTCTCTGTGTGGTGACAAGACCAGTCTCTGTGTGGTGACAAGACCAGTCTCTGTGTGGTGACAAGACCAGTCTCTCTGTGGTGACAAGACCAGTCTCTCTGTGGTGACAAGACCAGTCTCTCTCTGTGGTGACAAGACCAGTCTCTCTCTGTGGTGACAAGACCAGTCTCTCTCTGTGGTGACAAGACCAGTCTCCGTGGGGACAAGGGATCCCCTGCAACACCCTTGTGGACCTCCGGGATCCCCGTCCCCCAAGTTGAGAAACCACTGATATATGACTATATAATGAATTTCATAAGGATTTGACTAAATGGGTAAATGGTGCATTTATATAACAGCTAGGTCTGACCCCTATTGGTCGACTAGTCGGTCGAAAGGGGCCGTAGTCGACTGGCCAACCTCAAGTTTCAAGTTTCTTTAATAGTTGTCATACAGAAGTACAGAATACTTTTGTACAAAATGCTTCTTACTGTTGCGCTCCAGAGACTGTGCAAGACAAGATAAGTATGAAATAAAATAACATTTACAATTAGAAGTAAAAAAATGAGGTCACAGTGTTCAGTTTAGACATATGTACAATGTTCGATGCAGAATAGACGTAGTTACCATACAATATACAATACTGTGCAGTGTACTAATATACAATACTATATAGTGCAAGGCAGAAATGGAGAAATGGGACGAGGTGCAATTTAGGTACAATTCACAGTAGGTGTACGAGTTGTAGTGCAAATCCTTTATCAATAAATATAAAGTGTAAGTGTGTTTGTGTGATCTAAAGTGTGGAGAGTGGGTGCTGCAGTGTGTTGTTTGTTTGAGTGAGTGTGTGCGTGTGGGTGTGTGTGCTGTGTGCATTTGATGGTTGTTGCATAGTGATTATTGTTCGTTTAGCGATTATTGTTCGTTTAGCAGCCTGATGGCCTGGGGATAGAAGCTTCTTCTGAGTCTTTCTGTGCTCGCCTTAAGACTCCGGTATCGCTTGCCTGACCGCAGCAGTTCAAAGAGGCAGTTGTTCGGGTGGCTCGAGTCCTTAATAATTCTCTTAGCCTTCCCCTTGCACCGCTTGTTGTAAATGTTCTGGAGGGTGGGAAGCCCCCCTCCAATTGTGCGTTCGGCTGAACGTGTCACTCTTTGTAGTCTGCTACGGTCTTGTGCAGTGCTATTCCCAAACCAGGAGGTGATGTTGCCGGTCAGGATGCTCTCTATTGTACATGAGTAGAAGTTCCTAAGGATCTTCTGACTGACTTGGAACTTCCTTAGGCGCCTGAGGAAGTAGAGGCGTTGTCGTGCCTTCTTCACAACACTGTCAATGTGTGTGGTCCATGTCAAGTCCTCGGATATGTGGGCTCCGAGGTACTTGAAACTGTTCACTCTCTCAACCGGTGCCCCGTCGATGCTGAGGGGGCTGTAGTCCTTGACCCCCGACCTCCTGAAGTCCACAATCATCTCTTTTGTTTTGCTGACGTTCAGGGAGAGGCAGTTCTCCTGACACCACTGTGACAGGTTCTCTACCTCTTCCAGGTAGGCCCTTTCGTCGTTGGCAGAGATCAGGCCCACCACTACTGTGTCATCAGCAAATTTGATGATGGTGTTGTTGTTCCGCTGTGCTACGCAGTCATGTGTGTACAGGGAGTAGAGGAGGGGGCTCAGAACACAGCCCTGGGGGGCCCCTATGTTGAGCGTGATGGATGAGGAGGTGCAGTTGCCGGCTCTTACCACCTGGGGTCTGCCCGTCAGGAAGTCCAAGACCCACTGGCAGAGGTCATAGTTCAAGCTCTTAGTCGAATATATAAAATATATATATTTATAATTTATATTTTTTGTATCATTCTTTACAAAAGAAAAGAGGCCTAGAAGCGTGGCTAACGCTAATGGAGCGCATACCAGAGGCTAACTGCCTACGAAAACAGGCACAGAGGCACTGAAAGAGGATTTCACCCATCTAATGAACACACTAGACTAGACAAATATCAAGATGTATCCATCAGTGAACCAATTGCATGCTTTTGCAGACGACAAGAAGCCTTCAGTCGACTCCTTCAGACATTAAGCACCCCCCACAGCCCAAATGGAATGATACAAAATTAAAAAAAGAAATTATTATTATTATTATTATTTATTTTTTTATACTTTTATTTATTTATTTTTTGTCTACCAATAGTCGACTAACGGCACATTTTGGCCAATCCTAGTCGACCATCCAAATCCTTAGTCGGGGACAGCCCTAATAACAGCTTTACAATTTGTTCCTCACGTTTCACCCGCTCACTCACACACTCACACACCGACGGCGGAGGCGACCACGCGAGGTGCCGACCTGCTAATCGGGGAGCAGTCAGGGGTTTTTAAGTGTCTTGCTCAAGGACACTTCGACACGCTGCCCGGGGAGGAGCGGGAATCGAACCGGGAAACCTCGGGATGACCAGACGACTGCTCTACCACTATCCCTCCCGAGCCCCACTGTCGCCCCCGTTACAAGCTCGTTTGTGCAGGAAGCGGTGGATTCACCTCAACAAGCTGCTAGATGGGTTCACTGCCTTTTTAAGACAATACGATTTCAAGACTCGATACAAAATGTAATTACTTTAAATCAAAACGGATACATTAACCACAAAGACCCGGCTTTTAGCCAGGGTTGGGTTGTAATGGATTACTTGTGTAATGGGATTACAATAATGTGATTAAGTGGTAAAAACAATGGTATTTGTAATTTGTAATACAGTTACCGGTAGTTCTCACGCTCCCCTGCTTCTCTCTCTCTCTCTCTCTCTCTCTCTCTCTCTCTCTCTCTCTCTCTCTCTCTCTCTCTCCCCCCCTCTCTCTCTCTCTCTCTCTCTCTCTCTCTCTCTCTCTCTCTCTCTCTCTCCTCATCTTTTGTTCTTTTGTTCTCCTTATATCTGCAGTTATAGAGTAATCAGATTACTGACACTGCTAAATATAGTAAATACTATTTTATATCCTGGATTAGGAAACATGTATGAACAGGAAGAAGCAATTGGATTACGAGATTATGGACGGCAAAAAAAATAAGAATGGTTTATAATGGTTCTAATAAACATACTCAAATCACTGTAAATTGGAATTGAACAGGTGTTTTATTAGCAGCACATGCAACCGATTTGGAGACAAAGTAACTAAAAACGGACTAAAAAAACGAATCTCACGTATCACCATGGTATACCGCTTTGTACTTAATAATACCGTGGTGGTATAATCCCATTTAAACCACGGCACTGAACGGTAACGGCCTGGTGTTGCCATCATTCTTTGGTAACTATGGTTACACATCGTAGTGACATGTGGACAGGCCCGTTTCCTGCCCTATGCCGACTATGCCGTTGCATAGGGCCCCCTAAAATACCCCCAAAAATATATAGGCTAATAATAATAATATTATAATTCTTCTTTTTTTATTTTTATTTTTTTCACTCAATACACTGTATACTGTGTGTATATATATATATATATATATATATATATATATATATATCCTGTAGGGATGTAACAAAATCTTTTACCGATAAGGTACTGCTTGTGACCGCAAGTGGGGCGTTTATTTATAAAGAGTTAAATACATAAGTAGCTTACTGACAAAAATGGAGTTGCATTTTCAAACTTTATTTACCTTTAGAGGGCCCCCAAAAAGCTAGAAACGGCCCTGCATTTGGAACATAACGGAAAGACCACGAGACCTTTTTGTAAGGGAAATACTGAAAGTTTGGAGATTAACGTTTTTATATCAGGTAATCTCTAATCTGCAACAGAATACATGCCGGAGGTAGCCCCCCCCCCCCCCAGCCTGTCTGCAGCCACGCGTGATCGAGGGTGCACGTGCACGCGCACAAGTGGACCTACACATACAGGCGCACAGGCATTCACAAACCCACGCACACTCACATACTATGTAGGCAGTCACACACACACACACACACACATACACACACACACACGCACGCACACACAGACACACACACACACACACACACACACACACACACACACACAGAGAGCTAATGGACTGTTATTAAAGACATGCATCACACTGCGTCCCCCGCCGACTGTGCACACACACACACACACACACACACACACACACACACACACACACACACACACACACACACACACACACACACACACACACACACACACACGTAATGGAATAATAATCACATTGGACCTGCAATAACATCTGATGTATCATTTCCATAAACCCACAGTGACGCTGAGAGAGAGCGCCGGCAGCAGCAGCGAGATAAAGAGGCTGGCGCTGCGGAGGCTGTGTGTTCTTCTGACAGCAGGTGTTAGTTTCACTGTGGGGCCCAGGCTGCAGATATCACGCTGTAACGTCTAGCTAACGTCTGTCTCCTCCCTCCACCCCGTCCTCAGGAGCAGGTCTAGGGGCCCCCGCTCACTCTCACACCCCGGGGGGGGGGGGGATACTGGAGCACACACACACCCCCCGCTCACTCTCTTCACTGTTTTTTATTGATGAGGCCGCAAAACGCTTCACGTCTTTCTTCAGAGTGGAGATCGAGGTTTGTGTGGCGGCCCATAGAACCATGTTCCTTCCCACTAGGGCTGACCCCTATTAGTCGACTAGTCGGTCGAAAGGAGCCGTAGTCGACCGGCCAACCTCTTTTAGTCGAATATATAAAAAAAAATATCGAATATATTTTCTTTTTTTATTTCTTTTTTTTATCATTCTTTCCAAAAGAAAAGAGGCCTAGAAGCGTGGCTAACGCTAATGGCACGCATACCAGAGGCTAACTGCCTAAGAAAACGGGCACAGAGGCACTGAAAGAGGATTTCACCCGTCTAATGAACACACTAGACTAGACAAATATCAAGATGTGTCCATCAGTGGACCAATTGCATGCTTTTGCAGAGGACAAGAAGCCTTCAGTCGACTCCTTCAGACATTAAGCACCGCCCACAGCCCAAATGGAATGATAAAAAAAAAAAGTAAAATATATATCCCTTTGTTTTTTTTTGTTATACTTTTTTTTGTTTTTTTTGTCAACCAATAGTCGACTAACGGCAAATTTTGGCCAATCATAGTCGACCATCCAAATCCTTAGTCGGGGACAGCCCTACTTCCTACTGTATAAGACTTCAGGCTATGGAACCATTGTGTTTTCCAGCTCCTACCTCTCATCTCATCTGGAAATATTTTATTTCAGTGTGTGAGTCTATACTGTTATATCAGTAAAGTAGAGGTGTTAAATCTACTGTTATATCAGTACAGTATACCAGTTTTACCAGTAAAAGTAGAAGTAGTCTAATGTTATACCAGTAAAGTAGAAGTAGTCAACATGTAAGAGCCAAATTCTAGAACATACAGTAGACCCTTCTAGAACGTTTGTGGTGATGTCATAATAGACTTTCTAGAACATAAAACAGTCCGGCACGTTTGGGGAGATGTCATAGTTTCTTTATCAACCGACGTACTACTAGCAGACAGTACACGGAGGGGCAGCCAAGAGAGCTGATAAGAAGTTGTCTTCACATGGAATCAGAACGAGGCTATCCCGAGGCAAGGAGGCTCTTGAAAGAGCATTTTGGAAATGGATACATCATCTCAATGGCGTATATAGACAAGGCGCTGGACTGGCTCCGCTCCTTTGGCTCCTGGCTCCTCTATCTCACTGGATGCTGTGAGATAGCAAGGACCAAGGGGGATACACTCTGTGCCTTCTCCAACCCTTGCCTCTTCTGCCAAGGAGGACAGCATGCCATGGAGAAATGCAAGAAGATGAAGAAGTCTCATTACAAGGCGAAGATAGATTTTCTCAAGAGTAAAGGCCTATGTTTCAGCTGTCTGAAACAGGGTCACATGAGCAAGGCCTGCCAAGAAAAGATGAGCTGCCAAGTCTGCCAGCTTACCCACCCTACAGTTCTACATATTAAGAACAAAGCTGCCCGCAGCGAGGACATGAAGTGTGGCATGTGCATGGAGGTGGTGTTGGAGAAGACCTACCGCGACCAGCGCCGCTTCGGCATCCTGTCCAACTGCAGCCACTGCTACTGCCTGAAGTGCATCCGCAAGTGGAGAAGCGCCATGCAGTTCGAGAGCAAGATCATCAAGTCCTGCCCAGGGTGTCAAATCCCGTCCAACTTTGTGATACCGAGCGACTACTGGGTGGAAGACAAGGAGGACAAGCAGAAGCTAATTCAGAAATACAAAGACGGCATGGGGAAAAAACCGTGTCAATATTTCGACGAGGGTCGCGGGACCTGCCGGTTCGGCTCCAACTGCATCTACAAGCACGCCTTCCCCGACGGGGGCGCATAGAGGAGCCCCAGCCCCAGCGGAGGAATGTTAAACGCTGCCACCCATTGACACCTTCGTCGTTGACACCTCGGCCAGCCGGCGGCAGCACAAGACACACACAATAATAGCCAGCAGCCTGTGCATATATTATATACATTTCAAGATTCCCAGCATAACGATTTGAGTAAGGCATAGCCTCCCCTAGCCTTATATATACCGCTGCCTATACTGTTATACCAGTAAAGTATACCAGTTATACCAGTAAAGTAGAAATAGCCTACTGCTATCAGTAAAGTAGAAGTAGTATACTCTATACTGTTATATCAGTAAAGTAGAAATAGCCTACTGCTATCAGTAAAGTAGAAGTAGTATACTCTATACCAGGGGCGTCCATTTGGTATGGCAAGGTATGGCACTCGCCATACCTTGCCAAAAAAAAAGTAAAAAAAAAAAAAAAAAAAAAAAATTATGTTGATTTAGAATTTGAATGTCAACATTATGAACGAAGCTTCGAACTATTCGGTACAGCCCTAGCATGTTTTGATATTGTCAATTATCTCACTTTTACTAGGTGACTTTTGCTGTGACTAACTGAAATATGCCCAAAAAAAAGGAAAATGGACATAGGGACGTTTTTTTATCAAAGGGCAGCAGAGACAAGTGATACAGGGACAAAGGCTTAGTGATTATAATAGTGCAGTTCAGCATTCAGTAACCCATACTTTTTGTGAACGTGTTTTTGATACTACATTCTGTTGAACACCTCAAAACCGTACCTAAGGAAAATTGGCTCAATTGCAAGAAAAGTAATAGACAGTTATGATATTACATTCTGCATAATTCGTATGCAAAATATTGTGGTTCCCTGCTTTAGTCTGTTGACACATTTCTATACTAAAAATGCTTGTGTAGTCCTGTGTCATACCTAAATGTCATATAACTGAATTGTATAGAAACAACTCACCAAAAGTGACTTGCACAACTGATTTGACCAAAAAAAATCCAGTTGTCTTCACATGGAATCAGAACCCAAATAGCTGCAGCTACCATGTGTTGTCAAGTTATTGTTATAAGGACCCCAGTCCAAGCTACAACAGTCTGCATTCCCTTAACAATTGTTTGTATTGAGCCTTATTGTATTGTACCCATTATGCAATATGTTAAATAAAGTTTACATCCATTCATTCTGCTAGCATTACCGATTTGTTGATCACTGCCACTGGCTAACATGAGCTAGCGTTAGCTATCAGACCCTGTTAGCTCAAAGCTCCTCTTTCAACTTAACAAGCATTAAACAAAATGGCCCAGTCATCTATTCACCTTTGTTTAATACACACAGCGTTGTCTCTAATGTTATCTAACTACTGATAGCTCCCGATATCATCAGTTTGGTGCTGGCTAACTAGCGTGAGCTAACGTTAGCTTCTAGCCACAATGCTATACTGTTAGAATGGCATATTCCATTGACGTTAGCATGCAGCTAACAATGTAGCTACCGATCTTTTTTTTAGACTAAACTATCCGCTCTTGGTGGTCACTTGTGTTGATGTTAGTTTTGTTTCATCAACAAATGACAGGCAGAACACACAGTGAATGTATCCGTTTCGTTTATTGCACTTTTATTAGACTTTGCTGAAAAAGAATTGCTGCATTGGGTAAATAGCCAAAGATGGTGGCGCCCATAGGCGCCCGCCTTGTTGACATTTGCTTTGCAGGAAGTGTATTGGCACATTCAAGTTCTGATTGGTTGAAATTGCCTTAATGTTCGCCACCTACTGCCACCTACTGCTTTGGCAGTGTACTACATCACTGTGCTCAGGTGACAAAAACGAAAGTGTGACTCGCCTCTGCTACGTTGCGGCGAAACTCATCTGACAATGAAACGAAAACGAAACTAAGGTGTAACCGGCGCCTTAGTGAAAGGACGCCACTGGTTCAAACCTCTGTTTCTCTAATACATCAGCACTCAAAGTATTTCTTTATTGTGTTAGCAACTTCGGAATGTTACCTTTGAAAAGACACCAGACTCACGCATGTGCTAAAAATATAAAGTTTTAAAGCTTTGCAAAAAAAGATATGCAATCGTCAAAAACAAAGAGTGGAGAGCCCGACCTTCAGATTTGTGGAGGTGCTGAAGTCACATAGAATGATAAAAGTCACATAAAATGATAAAAGTCACATAAAAGTCACATAAAAGTGAATTGGTCAACGATGTCATTATGGGAAATGTATCTTCTCCAGAGTCAGACGAGAAGGTACTGTAGATACCAGTTTCCTCTCAGTGGAAATTGTGCGTTCAGTGGAAAAGCGATCAGTCTGCAAGCTAGCCTAGCTTAGCACAAATGAACGGAAGCGGATATGGACCAGCTAGCCTATAGCTGTTGGGCCAAAAACACCTCTCCTCCGGAGTTTTAAGCTATAGGCTAGCTCAGTGGTTCTCAACTGGTCTCGCCTCGGGACCCAACATTTTCCTTAGTCATTAAGTCGCGACCCAAATTTTTGTACCACTATGATTTATTTCAACAACAAAAAATTGCAGTAATACACAATCTTTCATGCACTGTTAAAAACATGAAATAAATAGTACAACAAAAGTGCAACTAGGGCTAAAAACCCAATGCAATAAAATAATAATAATAATAATAATAATAATAATAATAATAATAATAATAATAATAATAATAATAATAATAATAATAATAATAATAATAATAATAATAATAATAATAATAATAATAATAATAATAATAATAATAATAATATATGCTTCTTAGCAGACTTCTTAGCTTAACATCCCAGGGAACTAATGGGATAACTGGGGATGTTGTTTGCTCCTGACAAGAGTCTGGTAGACAAAGCAACTCTGAGGTCGTGCTCAATGTCCAATATGTTCCCCTGCTTTGTCTTCAGCTGGACCAGAGCTGAGAAGCCACGTTCACAAAGATAGGTAGTAAAAAGAAAATTGAAAAAAAAAAAAAAAAATCACACGCATCCGCGGCCCACTTTTGGGTCGCGACCCACCAGTTGAGAAACACTGGGCTAGCTGATCCGTATCCGCTTCCATTCTTTTGTGCTAAGCTAGGCTAGCCTGCAGACTGATAGCTTTCCACAGAACGACACACGAGAGAGGATCTGTCGTCTCTGGAGGAGACAGACGGTGAGAATAACAAGGGAGAGTGTAAGAAAGGAACCATGGCGGTGTGTGAAGAGAAGGTGAGAGAAAGAGTGAGACTGAAGAAATAATGTTCCACAATGTCGATGTGTTCCTCTGCTCGGAAGCTACAACGCTTCACGAAGTGTTGATGAAAAAGGATCGATATTGATGTTGAAGAAAGTCGTTCTAACTATCATGATGATTTTCTATTTTATTTTTTATTTATCACCCAGCCCTATAATATACCACCCTCTGAAAACACTCTCTCTCTCTCTCTCTCTCTCTCTCTCTTCTCTCTCTCTCTCTCTTCTCTCTCTCTCTCTCTCTCTCTCTCTCTCTCTCTCTCTCTCTCTCTCTCTCTCTCTCCCTTTCATACTCTCTCTCTCCCCCCTTTCATTCTCTCTTTCTCCCCCCCTCTCTCCCTTTTCTTTTTAATTCTCTCTCTCTCCCCTTCTCTCTCTCTCTCTCTCTCTCTCTCTCTCTCTCTCTCTCTCTCTCTCTCTCTCTCTCTTGCTCTCTCTCTTCATACATCAACAAGTAAAGGTCTGCAGGGCCTGATGATTGACAGGTGTCTTGAACCTATAAGGAGGACAATGGTGGCGGGTCAGCGAACCAGGACTTGACCTCTCGACCTGTGTGTGGTTCCCGCCCACTTCGCACAATGCATTAGGTGACTCACATTGCAGAATGTGATTTCGGCACTTTTGCCCAAAAAACACACATTATATTAATAGAATTTTAAGTGCAGACACCTTGACTTGGGCTCAGCTTCTTCCCCCAGGCCATCAGAGTCTTGAACACTGAACTCTCCACACACAAGCACACATGAGCACACACACAACACACACACTGTATACGCTCACACACTAACAGTCACTCTAGCATGACACACACACACACACATGCTGCACACGCCCACACTCAACGGTCACTTTACACAATGAAAAGGTCACTTAAAAAACAATAAAGAACGGGCGTGGTTCTTGTATAGTAAATAGATGGATATAGCAAGATAGCATAAGGATTATAGTATAACTGTAGATTGTATAGTATAGTATTGTATAGTAGTGTACATAATGACCCAGTGCCTCATCCATAGCTTAACACTGTATTGCACTATCGCAGGACCTTAGCATAAATCAAAATCAAATCAAATGTATTTGTAAGGCCCGACAACACACGTTAATGTCCCCATGGGCCGGACCCGTCTTCTTTAAACAAGTCAAGAAGAAACATCACAATAAGTCAAGAACAAAACAAGAACACCATAAGGTCCAACATTTTTTAAATAAATGAAAGAATGAAAGAATGCAAGCACTCCCAGACGTACCCCACGCGAAGGTAAGGAACAACTCACTAAAACCTAACAATAGGAAAAAATGTGGAGGAGAGAAACCTTAGAAGGGCCGTTCAAGGGGGATCTCCCTTCTTAGATGTCGGTGATAATAGTGTTGCAGTCAAAACAGATCTATTTGAGGCACAGGGGCGGCGCAAAAGGGTTGCGTCCTCCCGGTCTTGATCACGGGACGTTCAACACTCCGGTCATCACTCCGAGACAGCCGGAGACAGGGAGACAGGGGGGCACGCAGAGTCTTTACCATGCTTTTTGTAAACTTTATGTAATTATACCTGTTATGTCTTATTCTTATTACTTGTATTATTGCACAATCGCTGCGGGCAAGACCTCCTGCATTTCACTGTATGCCTTGTATGCCGTGACAAATAAAACTCTTGACTTGACTTGACTTGTCTGTAGCTTAAGTAAAACTATGTCTGTTGATCAAAACAGTCTTAGAAAGGGAAAAGGAAAAATGTCTGGCCCCACAAAAGAGAATTTTTATCATTATAATTTTTTTCAAATGTTATCCAATTTAATCGGTTGTCCTAAATGTATATTATCCATGCATGGTTTTTAGTCTCCATGAAGCCCCGCCCCTCAGGCTCTATGAAGCCCCGCCCCTCAGGTTCTATAAAGCCCCGCCCCCTCAGGCTCTATGAAGCCCCGCCCCTCAGGTTCTATAAGCCGCACCCCTCAGGCTCTATAAGCCCCGCCCATCAGACTCTATGAAGCCCCGCCCCATCAGGCTCTATAAAGCCCCGCCCCTCAGGCTCTATAAAGCCCCGCCCCTCAGGCTCTATAAGCCACGCCCCTCAGGCTCTATAAGCCCCGCCCCTCAGGCTCTATGAAGCCCCGCCCCTCAGGCTCTATAAAGCCCCGCCCTCAGGCTCTATGAAGCCCCGCCCCTCAGGCTCTATAAAGCCCGCCCCTCAGGCTCTATGAAGCCCCGCCCCTCAGGCTCTATGAAGCCCCGCCCCTCAGGCTCTATGAAGCCCCGCCCCTCAGGCTCTATAAGCCGCGCCCCTCTTCCCCCCACAAGCCTCTAAACCAACTAAATGGTTTGCCAGACATTAGTTTCACCCAATCACACAACCTTTGGCGTCAGCAGTTCCTGGACGACGGTGCGGCCAGCAGGGGGCGATAGCGACCATGATATAGGTTCACGGGATCAGAACAGAAATGTGAAAAGGCTCTTGTAAGATATCTATTCATTAATATTACACTGTGAAGGATGACAAGGCCTTACATCCAGCTCCTCTGGTCAACCATGAGCGCACTCTGGAATGTGGCTGTGGGGTCCGGTGACCGAGCCAAGCACCCAGGAATACTTTGACCCGATGACCTGTGTGACCTGATGAGCGGTGCATGCATGGCTGTAGGGCTGACCCCTATTAATCGATTAGTCGACTAATCGGTCGAAAGGGGCCGTAGTCGACTGGCCAACCTCTTAGTCGAATATATATTAAAAATAAATAAATAAAAATAAAAAGATTAATATATAGATATATATTTTTTTTATTTTTTTTTTTCAAAGA
>NW_028169689.1:0-36380 GCF_963971535.1 Notolepis coatsorum | reverse complement strand
CTCTGGCCTAAGAAAAGATCAGTTAAAGTCGAGCAGAGAAGAGGAGGAGGAGGAGGAGGAGGAGGGAGGGGGGGGGGCGTGTTACTGAGGAGCACTCTCTGCGTTTTAACCAGCCATGACTTATTCATGCCCTTTAATGTAGTCGATGTATTATTGATCAGGACCAATCATTGCCTCCTCCTCCCCTCCTTGGCTGTGACCGTGGCCCGTGGATGGGGGGGGGGGGGGGGAGAGAGATAGAGAGAGAGTGAGAGAGATAGAGAGAGAGCGAGAGAGAGAGAGAGTGAGTGAGAGAGATAGAGAGAGAGGGGAGAGAGAGATATAGAGAGAGAGAGAGAGAGAGATAATAAGAGAGATTACTGACTACAAAAGTCAGCGCCCCCTCAATGGGGAGCGACGACACCTCTCTCGCGGACAAACTCAACTCCTTCTACGCACGGTTTGGCGCAGACAGTGGCGACGCTAGCTCACCGGCTAGTGACGTCACCGACGCGGCGGCTGCCGTGGAGGGGGGGGGGGGGGGGGGGGGGCATCCGCGGGGGGGCGGGGACGCTCTCTCATTGACGGAACACAGTGTGAGAAGAGCATTTATGCGGGTGAACACCAGGAAGGCTGCTGGCCCAGATGGGATAACAGGACGTATACTTAAGTCCTGTGCTAACCAGCTAGCCCCTGTGTTCACCACCATATTTAATCTATCCCTGGCGGAATCCGTGGTACCTGCCTGCTTCAAGGTGTCTACTATTATCCCGGGTACCAGAGAAATCCTCCCCAACATGTCTCAATGACTACAGACCGGTGGCACTCACCTCTGTGGCCATGAAATGTTTCGAGAGGCTGGTCAAGGATCACATGTGTGCCTCCCTCCCCAGTGATATGGATCCTATGCAATTTGCATACAGGCCAAACAGGTCCACTGATGATGCGGTCTCCCAAGTACTGCACAGCACCCTCTCTCACCCTTACCGCCAGAAGGGGGGCTATGTGAGACTGTTGTTCATTGACTACAGCTCAGCGTTCAACACCATAGTCCCCACCAGCCTGGTGGACAAGCTGATCGAGCTGGGTCTGAGCTCCGCTCTGAGCGCCTGGATACTGGACTTTCTGAGTGAAAGGCCCCAGGCGGTCAGGGTGGGGGGTCAGACCTCCAACACCATCACCCTGAGCATCGGGTCCCCCCCAGGGTTGTGTTCTGAGCCCCTGCTGTACTCACTATACACACATGACTGTGTGGCCAAGTTCAGCTCCAACTCCATAGTGAAGTTTGCGGACGACACAGTGGTGGTGGGGCTGATCTCGGACAACGACGAGAAGGCCTACCGGGAGGAGGTTGAGGTACTGGAACGCTGGTGCCAGGACAACAGCCTGCTCCTGAACATTGGTAAAACCAAGGAGCTGATCGTGGATTTTAGGGAAGACAGCAGGGGACACACACACCACTGAGGATAAACGGGGCTACCGTGGACAGGGTGAGCAGCTTCAAGTACCTGGGGGTCCACATCTCAGAGGACCTGACATGGACAACACACAGACTCAGTCGTAAAAAAAAAGGCGAAGCAGCGCCTCTACCACCTGAGACAGTTAAGGAAGTTCAGAGTATCGGGGAAGATACTCCAGTCCTTCTACTCCGGAGCTGTAGAGAGCATCTTGACTGGAAACATCACTGCCTGGTATGGAAACAGCACGGCACAGGACAAGAAGGCCCTACAGAGAGTGGTACGCTCAGCCGAGCGTACTACGGGTATTGCACTACCACCCCTGCAGGTCCTATATAACAAGAGGTGCAAATCCAGAGCCTGCAGAATAATGAAAGACCCTCACCACCCCAACAACAGCCTGTTCAAGCTGCTGCGGTCAGGCAAACGCCTGCGAACACCAGCAACTAGGACAGAGAGACTTTGGCTCAGCTTCTTCCCCCAGGCCATCAGAGCCTTGAACACTGAACTCTCCACACACAAGCACACATGAGCACACACACAACACACACACTGTACACGCTCACACACTAGCAGCCACTTTAACATGAGCAAGCACACACACTCATGCTGCACACGCTCACACTTATGGTCACTTTACAAAAGGAAAGGTCACTTTAAGAATAGTATAGTATAACTTGAGATTGTATAATATAGCATTGTATAGCAGTGTACATAAAGACCAGTGCCTCATCCGTAGCTAACAGTGTATTGCACTATCACATGACCTATCATGTCCTACCATGCTCTGTAAATAACTCATGTACATATACCGATATGCCCTACTTTGATTACTTGTATTATTGCACAATGTCGTTCTATTGGATTCTTATTATTATATTATTATTATTGTATTATGCACAATAGTTGCGGGCAAGACCCCCCGCATTTCACTGTATACTTGTATGCCGTGACAAATAAAACTCTTGACTTGACTTGACTTGAGATAGAGAGAGAGGGGGAGAGATAGAGAGAGAGGGAGAGAGAAAGACAGAGAGAGAAAGATGGGGAGAGATACAGAGGGAGAGAGAGAGAGAGAGAGAGAGAGAGAGAGAGAGACAGAGACAGACAGAGAGAGAGAGACAGAAAGAGACAGAGAGAGAGAGATAGAGAGAGAGACAGAAAGAGAGAGAGAGAGAGAGACAGAGAGATAGATGTAGATGCAGAGAGCAGGTCAGGTAGATTGAGTGAGGTGATAAAACAGCTAATCTTACTAATGTCTCCTCTCCTCTGGGTGAAATGGAAAAGTTTCTCCAGCAGCAGCCCTGAAAATGAAGCCATTGCTCATGTTGAGAAAAGCCTTTGGCTCCCCGTGAGGAGCGAGATGGAGGGAGAGACACTCACATTGCGTTGCCTTTAACTTCTCTCTCTCTCTCTCTCTCCTTTTTTTGGCGTCCGCAACATGTGGCCCCTCCCCCCTCAGGTCCTCCCCCCTCAGGTGGCCCCTCCCCCTCAGGTCCTCCGCCCTGATTACGTTTTAATCACCTGCTCCTGAGGAAGAACTGCTATTACTACTGCTGCTGCTATTACTATTACTACTACTATACATGCAGCCATTTACCATTTAATGATGTACAGTTGTCCTAATGTCCTAATGTACAGTTTCCTGCCCCACGAATGTACAGTATATAGTTTCTGTTAGGATCTCTGTTAAACAGTACTGTATATTTGTATATCTTGTATGTCATAAATGTAACAGTACTGTATATTTGATTTGATTTTATTACGGATCCCCATTAGCTGGTGCCATGGCAACCAGCTAGTCTTCTGGGGTCCACAAAAAAAAAACATACAAAAACAATTATTGCAAAACAGAATTATTAAAAGTCAGTACTCAACATACAATACACAATGAAACTAACAATTAAGATGGCTAAAATGACATGCAAGCAAAGAAACAGAAAACAAAAAAACAAAACAAAACACAAAATACAGTGTTAAATACAATTTAAGATTGTTTTTAAAATTGAATATTTTTTAGAATGCTCATCAATGTTACTAAAACATCAATTTCACCATACCTTTAAAAAGAAAAAAAAACACACAAAGTAATCAGAAGAAGTTTTGGATAACATGGCTGCAGCTACACTCATGCATGACATATATTAATTTCCTTCCGGATTATGGCTCCTTTGAGTTTCTTTTTGAAACTGTCCTTGTTTTCCGTCCGTATAATATGTAATGGGATCCTATTCCAGTATGTTATGGCTCTATACATTGCAGTTTTCTTTAGAGCGTTGGTTCTAGGCAGAGGTAGGGTGAAGCGACTACTTGCTACATGTCATGTATGTCATAAATGTCATGATATATATCTGTATATCTGTATGTTATGTATGTCATGAATGTCATTATGAATTCAAAATGGGGGACCCTGATGTCCCTGGTCTGCATCCCCTTAACAATTGTGTGTATTGAGCCGTACTGTATTGTACCCATTCTGCAATCTGTTAACATTTTCAATCAATCAATCAATCAATCAATCACTCAAACTACTACTGATACTTCTACTATTACTACTACAACTATACTACTACCACCACTACTACTACTGCCACTACCACTACTACTACTACTACTACTGCCACTACCACTACTACTCCCACTACTACTACTCAGGGGCGTAGCTGTAGATTCCAACACCAACACCAACACAGACAAAATAAACAAACTGGTAAAAAAAAGCAAGCTCTGTGGTGGGAGCGGACCTGGACAGTCTGGAGGTGGTGGGGGAGGACGAGGAGGAAGCTGCATGCTATCCTTGAGAACCCCTGCCACCCCCTCTATGATGAGCTGACCGCAATGCGGTCCACGTTTAGCCACAGACTCATCCCCCCCGACATACCACAAAGCGCTTCGGGCAGTCCTTTGTGCCGGTGGCAATCAGGCTCCACAACCAGGCAGGGCCAGGACGGGCCAACTGCCGTGGACTGGAGGAGCTGGGTTGTGGACTGTAACCAATTAATTTTATTATTTAACATCATGATTGGACTTGTTTCTTTTTCTTGTCACCACTTTTAGCTCTATTTTAGCCCTATTTTAGCCCTATTTTAGCTCTTTTTATCCCTATGTATTTGTCCATCTTGTTTTTAACACATACTAATAAGTGTATGTTATGTATTAACTGTTTCCACTAACTGTTTTTAAATTTCTGTTATGCTGTAATGGACATCTGAATCTCCCCTTGGGGATAAATAAAGGTTTTCAATTCAATTCAATAGCAGATCTTCTACCTCAGACACCACTACAGGTGGCTCAGTATCTGTGGAATCCTGTGTCGGAGCCTCACTTTGTCCCTGACATTGACTGTCCATAGCTGCTTCCTCCCCATCTGTGCTGCTTTCATGGTCCTCAACTTCTTCTTGTACTGGTACTTCTGCCTCTTCACCTCTGCTCTCCTCGTTGGCTGCCTTGCTCGAATTTATAAAATGTCCTATAATAGTAATAACACAGTACAGCTCTCTCTTAATTGTTATAATAATAATAATAATAATAATTTGTATAGATATTTCCCAATTGCTCAAATCTAGCTATAGCTACTGTAACAACCTCAATTTAATGTGCCAGTGGTCAAGTCAAGAGTTTTATTTGTCACGGCATACAAGTATATAATGAAATGCGGGAGTAGTAGTGGTCAATGGTATTGCAATTACTGGAAGAACTAGAGTAACTAAATGTGAATATTACCTAAAGTTGTATTCAATGCATGGTAAGCATATTTAAAATCTGTTTGTTAACCCCAAGCCCTGCTGCTTACCTCCCTATCCTTCAACTGGGAGCTGGCCTGAGGGAAGGGGACAAGGGGTACTGATCCTGATCTGTGCATTAGAGCAGATGTGATTAGCATGTAACATTATACAGGTTAGGTTAGCTAGCCATAGCAAAATGGCATAGCTGCTGGATACAAATTCACTGGGCTCATCTACACTCATCTAATTTTTTATAGCAACAGGTAGCTAACGTCAGCCACAAAATGTTGGCCAAGCTGTTATGGGCTTCAAAACAAGTTCTGTGAATAAATACCTTTCTTGTGAAAATACTTGGTGACTAGCTGTCGACCTCTTTTATTACTTTCCTCTTGCAATGCTGACGTTTTTTCTTTCGTTTCTGAGCTCCTGATTCATGAGCTGTAGAGGACATTTTCCTGTCAGTCTGACTCTGCTGCGCGCTGCTGTGTATGGACTGAACCATGCAATGAAAGAAGGGAGGGGTGCTCATTCTGTCAAACAGAGTAACAAGCACCGGTTTGTTTCTTTTGTGACGTTTTTCTTTAATACAGGCAATTATACTTTTGAGTCAACTACATTAACTTACTTTAGGATAATAATAAAACCATATTAATAAAAAGATAATAATAGTCTTCTCTGCCCCCCCCCCCCCCCCCCCCAGTGCTGGGCCCTTGGAATCATCCTAACCCCCCCCCCCCCCAGCTACGCCCCTGCTACTATTACTATTACCACTACTACCACTACTACTACTACTACTACTACTACTACTACTACTACTACTACTATTACTACCACTACTACTACTACTACTACTGCTGCTACTACTACTACTACTACTACTACTACTACTACTACTACTACTACTACTACTACTACTATTATTACTACCACTACTACTGCTACTACTACTACTATTATTACTACCACTACTACTACCACTACTACCACTACTACTACTACTGTTACTACTACTGCTACTACCACTACTACTGCTACTACCGCTTTGATTGATTGATTGATTGATTGAAAACTTTATTAACAGATTGCAGAATGGGTACAGTACAGCTCAATACATACAATACCACTCAATATGCTACCACTACTACTACCACTACTACTATACTACTACTACTACTACTACTACTACTACTACTACTACTACTACTACTACTACTACTACACTACTGTACTTCTGCTATACTACTACTACCACTACTACTACTATACTACTACTGCTAATGCTGCTACCACTACTACTACACTGTACTACTACTACTACTACTACTACTACTACTACTACTACTACTACTACTACTACTACTACTACTACTACTACTACTACCACCACTATCACTACTGCTGCTACCACTACTACCACTACTACTAACCACCAAAACCTGCACGGAGTACAACGTATTATGTATATCATGCCAGTTTGGGTACCTTGTGTATACTCCACCTTGTGTATACGGTTTACTTTTACTCTTACTCATAGCATACATTGAGATTCAAATGATTTATTGCCTATATTTATTGTAACATATACTAGACAAGATACCCACACAGGTCTGTTTACATCGTTTATTTTTTTCTGTGCATATTTTTATATTCAGATCGAATTTGATTGCCTATATTTATGTCTTTCTACTATTACCCTGCCCAATATACCTGTACCTCCCCTCCCCCATGCCGCTACGACGCCCCCCACATTTTCCCCAAGGTGATCAATAAATCACCTTAATCCTGAACGAGGGGAGCTGTGTGCACAGAGCAATGGAGCCAATCATCCAGACGGTAATAGGTAAGTGTTGCAATTTGCATTTTCCAAACAGCGGTGATCCACGTCACCAATACTTCATCACACTGTGGCGTCGGTGGGGGCCCATCTCTTAGAGCCTGGCGCCGCCCTGCTGGGGCCTAACGAGAGAGCATCCTTAATAGTTATTGATAGGCTCCATGAAGAAGACAGCCTCTTACCTCCTGGTCTCTCTACCGTAGAAGCCTTCGCACTCTGCTGCTACTTAAAGGGATACAGTATTTCACTTTAGTGTCAAAGATTTTTATCTCTTATCTAAAGTCTTATCTAAAGTCATCTACAAGTAAGCCAGCGAGCGCCGCAGTCCCTGTCGTGCGCCGTCAACACCGCCATTCCTCACTCTCGTTCACTTCTGTTCATTCGGTAAATGGTAAAGGGTGCATTTATATATAACGGCTTTTATCCAAAGCGCTTTACAATTTTGTTCCTCACATTTTACCCGTTCACTCACACGTTCACACACCGACGGGCGGCGGAGGCGACCATGCGAGGTGCCGACCTGCTCATCAGGAGCAGTTAGGGGTTAAGTGTCTCGCTCAAGCCACTGTCATCCCAGTGTTGAGGACCAAGTCTAAATATAATACACGCATTTTTTTATTATCTTTACCCCCCTTCTTTTTCCATTTTTCTCCCCTCCCAATGTTAGTCGTTATGGCAATTCCCACTCCCCTTCCTGGTCGTTGCGCACTCTACCCCCTACCGTCGGTCCGGGAGGGCGGAGACTATCACACATGCTTCCTCCGACACATGTGTACCCAGCCCACCGCTTCTTTTCACCTGGCAGCGCGGACTCTCACTGGGGGAGTGTAACATGTGGAAGGTCACACTACCTCTCTTAGATCCTTCCCTCGCTGTGCAGGCGCCCCGACCGAACTGTAGGAGTCGCTATCCACAACGACCCGGACCCACCCACCGGCTTCCCTCCCGCTGACTCTGCCAATCGAGTCAGTATGACGGCCGCCCAGTAAATATAATACTTCTGAAGTATAAACAAAAGTACTCTAGTAATATTATTCTGTAAAATAACTTTTTCTATGTTAGAAAAAGATAAGTCAAGATAGACTGCGCTCACATCACGCTCTATTTTTAGCCCAAAAAATAGGGGTAAGAGATATGCAATTTAGTTTCGGGTATACTTATGTAATAAGTTTGAATGTACTTTGTATATATTTAATTTTGTTGGACATTCACACAGAGATATTCTCGAACAGACGTCTCAGGTATATTTAAAGGTCTGTTTAGAGGTGAGTTGACCAACAACCTGTTTAGAGGTGAGTTGACCAACAACCTCAAGTACACCGAAGTGGTGATGTTTTTTCCTGTTTTTTCCTTTGTTCCTGTTTTTTCCTGTTTGTTCCCCTTTAAAATGAATAAGGCATTAGAGTGCATCTATCTAGCCATACATACTAGATGTTATTTTTGTTTTATTTGTGCTTCTAGTATAACAACAATTTTATGTTTATATATTTTATATCTACATTTATTATTTCTATATTGTGGTAATTTTGACTTAAGAATGGACTCTTGGTATCAAAGTACTTCCTGGGTCAAATTCGACCTTATAGCAACTCTCAACACACCTGTGGATGATGTCACTTCCTGCTTTGCTTGGTATATAAACATTATTGTCGGTGAGAACATTTGCTAGCCATCAACACTGAGGAAGGAACATAAATAGTTTCCGAAACATGTTTGTTTCAGGCTGCCATTAAATAATCAAAATCTGTGAGTGCTGGTCCAAGCGTATTGCTTTCTTTTTCTATGTTAGAAAAAGAAAAAGTACTTCAGTTTTCAAACGATCAGTATAGGAACCATTTCTCGCCTGAGGGGTAGTTCGACCTAACTGTCAACTTTTCACAGGAAGGTTCAGAACCTTCCAGCGAGGCAGCACGTAACCATGGTAACCACTCTCCGGAGAGCCCACGGAGCGCCCTCTGACCTACAGCAAATATGACCGGATCTGCTTTTATTTTCCACAAGATAATAAATCTGTAAACAAGACATCTAATATATGCTAATACAAACACGTACCTTTGACTCCGAATCGTCTGTTTCCATTGAAATCAGCACGGCGGTAATGTGTTTATACTTCAGAAGTAGAATATTTACACCAGAAAGGCCAAGGCAGCTGTTATTGTTTAATTTAATTTAGAAACGTAAATAGCTTTGTAGACATAAACGCCACTCAGGTGCAGGACTTTTCCTAAATATGTGTATATTTTTGTCTTAACATCGTTTTTAGAACAACTTTACAAAACACACAAGAGTTCTGAATATTTTTACCTAGAATGGCCATAGAGGTCATTTTGACTCCATACGTTCCCAGTGTTTGCTCTTTGGGTGTGATTTGCAGAGGGGCGTGGGTTCCCTACCTCTGCTTTTCATGCACTTTTTTTTTATGCACTTTACTACGATATGCACTTCAGGGGATGTTGATATCAACCTTAGCATTTGTCCTTTTATACTGTCTTGTGTTTTTAATTTCTGTACCGTTTCTACTCTGCTCCTGTAATGGATTAGTTGTAGACAAACAGTGTTGCTCTGTACCTGTATTCCAATGTGGATTCGTCCATATACATGGCAAATAAAATCTCTGACTCTGACTCATGTCTCTACCTCTTGGTTGTTCATTCTTCTCCGATATATAATATGATAATCAGATGATCTGATATTATATGATTTATCCCCCCTTCTGGTCGTCTGTAATTTATTCTTGCATTGAATTAATACACGAATGTCTCAAAATCGTCCGCAGCTACACACACCATAGTCTCCCTGCTGGCTAGTAGGACTGCTGCCAATTACTGGAGAGAGCTAACGGCCGGTGAGCCGTGGACCATGTGTATATACCACCATCACCATTACTACTGGCTTCATGCAGCGTGGTCTAACAAGACATAAATTCACATCATCCATCATTATAACATCCCTCAAAGGGCCTATATGGTGCACTCTCTCTGCATGAGGGCTTGGATCTACCAAAGTGTGTGTTTTGGGAAACGTACGCGCCCAGTAACAGTGAACAATTCAAAACCCACCACTTCTATCAGCCTACAATTTCTGTTCTGTTCTGTAGTGTTTCTGCTGCGTTGACCTGTTTGACCTACTGTGCTTTTAGGAAATCAGTTCATTAATCTAAATGCTCAT
The DNA here is from genome assembly GCF_963971535.1 of Notolepis coatsorum. Taxonomy (NCBI): domain Eukaryota; kingdom Metazoa; phylum Chordata; class Actinopteri; order Aulopiformes; family Paralepididae; genus Notolepis; species Notolepis coatsorum. Next base: position 26,217 of record NW_028169689.1, on the reverse strand, counting down.
AATTTAGATACAATGATTTATACTGTTGTTTACTTTTACTCTTACTCGTGGTATATATTCAGAATCATATACTTTATTGCCTATATTTATTGTAACGTATAATGGAACCGATACAGACAGCATCATCATCATCTGCACCTTGTTTACATATTCAGAGATAATTATATTGTTTATATTGTTTATTTTTCTCATATTTTTATATTCAGATCAAATTGTATCGCCTATATTTATGTCTTTCATCTATGACCCTGCCCATACCTGTACCTCCCCTCCCCCATGCTGCTATGACATCTGAATAAAGTAATACATTAGAAAATTGGCACGTGGTCATAAAATTCATTAGAATTCTACAGCTGTGCTCATAATTCTTATTATCTATCCTAACATAACACATCCATTAATCCTTAGATTTTTATATTTATTGTGTAAATGATATGCCAGTCAGAATGACTGGCTATGGTCCTTCTGGTCGTTATGGGATTCTTATCGTTCTGGTTCTAATGAATAAAACCTTTAGCTGCGTCAGGATCATTTAACAGTGAAAACAGCTCCGAGACGTAACCTGCCCAAGAGCCACGAAGAGAGACAGCTGACACACGGAGAGAGGGGTGTGGAGGGAGAAGGAACCAGGGGGCATCGGTGGAGTGAGAGAGGGGTGTGGAGGGAGAAGGAACCAGGGGGCATCGGTGGAGAGAGAGAGGGAGAGAGAGAGAGAAATATATGGAGAGAGAAAGAGATGGCAAGAGAGAGAGAGAAATATATGGAGAGAGAAAGAGATGGCAAGAGAGAGAGAGAGAAAGAGATGGAGAGAGAGAGAGAGAGAGAGAGAGAGAGAGAGAGAGATAGAGAAAGAGATGTAGAGAGAGAGAAATAGATGGAGAGAGAGAAGGATATGTAGAGAGAGAGAGAGGGATGGAGAGAGAGGGAGAAAGATGGAGAGAGAGAGAGAAAGAGATGGAGAAAGAGAGAGAGGAGAGAGAGAGAGAGAGAGAGAGAGAGAGAGAGAGAGAGAGAGAGAGAGAGAGAGAGAGAGAGAAAGAGATGGAGAAAGAGAGAGATATAGATGGAGAGAGAGATGAGAGAGAGAAAGAGATGGAGAGAGATATAGATGGAGAGATGGAGAAAGAGAAATATATGGAGAGAAAGAGATGTGGAGAGAGGGAGAAAGAGATGGATAAAGAGAAAGAGATGGAGAGAGATAGAGAGAGAGAAGAGATGGCGAGAGAGGGAGAGAGAGAAAGAGAGAGAGAGAGAGAAAGAGAGGGAGAGAGAAAGAGAGGGAGAGGAAAGAGAGGGAGAGAGAAAGAGATGGAGAAGATGGAGAGAGAAGGAGAGAGAATGGAGAGAGAGAGAGAATGAGATGGAGAGAGGGAGAGAGAGGGAGAGAAAGAGATGGAGAGAAAAAGAGAGAGATGGCGAGAGAGGGAGATAAATAGATGGAGAGAGAAAGAGATGGAGAGAGAGAGAGATAGAGAGAGAAAGAGGTGGAGGGAAAGAGAGAGAGAGAGAGAGCGAGAGCTGAGAGCGAGAGCGAGAGAGAGAGAGAGAGAGAGAGAGAGAGAGAGAGAGAGCTAAATGGGCAGATGGTAAAGGAATGTACCATACTCTAAGATATGATGGACAATTTTCACATCTCTGAGTGAATCCCCTGCTAGGTCTAATTGGCCATTGTCCCTGCGATGGGTTTCACATTTCTCTTTCTCTCTCTCTCCCTCCCTCCCTCCCTCCCTCCCTCCCTCTCTCCACCCTCCCTCCCTCCCTCCACCTCCCTTCCCTCCCTCCCCCTCTCTCCACCTCCCTCCCTCCCTCCCCCTCTCTCCCACCTCCCTCGCTCCCTCCCTCCCCCTCTCTCCACCTCCCTCGCTCCCTCCCTCCACCTCCCTCCCCACCTCCCCCTCTCCCCACCTCCCTCCCTCCCCTCTCTCCACCTCCCTCGCTCCCTCCCTCCACCTCCCTCCCTCCCCCTCTCTCCACCTCCCTCGCTCCCTCCCTCCCTCCCTCCCTCCACCTCAGTGGATTTATCCTCTCTCCTTTCATCCGACAGTCTCTCTCTGGAAATGTGTAATTAGAAATGGCGCGTGCGACGCACACCTTTCATTAAAGGCCCCCCCTGCGATCTCAGAGCACTTTGCACCGCGACGCTCCTGCCAGCGAGAATTTGAAATGTGTGGATGGATGATAATTAGGAGGAGGGGGACGGTGGGGGGGGGAGAGAGAGAAGGAAGTAAATGACAGATCACCGTGTCTCAACGCAGCGCCCCCCCCCCCCCCCCCCCCCCCGGGGGAGGAAAATAGGGCCGCGTGGTGCAGGAAGTGATGTCATCTTATTAATTGCAGCTGCAGGTTAGCCGAGGCTGAGACAGGCGTCGGTTGATGGGGAGCGTTATTTGAAGAGTTTCGCTTGGAAACGAGAAAGTACCACCGGCGGAGAAAAACACACCGACGTACGCTGACGAAATAATTGCCGTGAGGGAGGCAGAAGTCACTACTGCGAGTAATTGAAAAATAAATCGATGTCTTAAAAACAATTTTTACAGGCCTTTACTCATAGTTACATTTAAAACTTTATTAAGCATTTGCTCTCCCGGGCTGCTGCTTGCTCTTTTTATCTTCATATTTTTGTCCTTTGTCTATGTTCATTTACATTTAGTCATTTAGCTGACGTGTTTATCCAAAGCGACTTACAAGTTCTGTACGACAAGTCAGCAGGAAGGAAGGGTACAACTCTATCAGCTGAGTAACAATGTTCATCAAAGTGTTGAGTGCTACAATGTAGGTTAGTTTATTAGGACTTTATTTATAAGTGTATAAGTGCAGGACAGTAAGGTTAGTTAGGGTTACATTTCTTTTATTTGTATTTCTTTATTTTTATATATTTTTTTATTTTTACATTTAAAAAAATGTCAGATAATGGTTGAAGAAGTGCGTCTTTAGTCGACGGCGAAAGATTGGACGTGTTTCGGCTGCTGTCCTAACTGGGGTGGGTAGTTCATTCCACCATTGTGGGGCAAGGACTGAGAAAAGGCAGGTTCTCCTTGATGACCCTCCCGGAGCTCGGATAGGATAGGAGTGGGTCTGTCCTGCATGGTTGTTTGTTGTTGTTTTAGGTCAGGTGTTGCTCGAAAAAGAGCTCTTTGAGCTCAAGCCTCTTACCTGGTGAAATAAAGGTTAAATAATAAAAATAAAATAAACTATCTTTAGAGACTTTTACTTATAGTTACATTTAGAACTATCTTATAGTTACATTTAAAACTATTGTGGTAAATATTGACGTTGAATTTCTTGTTATAGAATTCTGGTATAAGTCATCACAGCTACTCTGTCAACAAGCAGAGTGGGTTTTCAGTGCTAAATATGGATGGATACAGGGGGGACAGAGAGCCATTCTCAACCCCCACTCAAGCAATGACTAAATTAGAGAACAAACACCTTTTCGAACTGACTGTATGTAAATGCTGATCAGAGACAGCTGGGTTGACCACAGGGCAGACCAGTTTAGACTTGTTGAAGAAATGATTAGTCATGGACACTAAGTCACAAACAAAGTTATCTATTAATCAACTGTTTAGTATCAAAAGAGTAAACCACAATATTAGAAATGGGTAAATTCATATATACGGGAGATACAGTTGGTAAAAGGGTTATTGGAACAGGCCTCTGTTCACGGAAGTCAAGATCCACCACATCGACGGGGGCCACCAAGACCCCCCTTCTGTTCACGGGAGGACGACAACGACGGGGGCCATAGGCAGGCCCCCCTCTCTGTCCAAACATGAGAAGCCATAGCCCAAAGGAGGGGGCTATTGACACCAACCCCCACCGTGGGGCAAGACCCAACCTCCCACAAGAAGAAGCCGGATTGGATCAACACCATATTAGGAAAATGTGCTATTATTGGCTAGAAATTATAGGATATAAGGGCCCACATAGTGTTATTCTGGAGCCCAGACCACACCCAACCCAGGTCTGCGGCTCCCACGGCCCCCCACCGAGAGACTACTGCTGAGCTGTTTTAATGTAAGTAAGCCGAATGGAACCACCATGTTTGGTTAGAATAGAATGTAAACTTAGCTTAGAAACCAGGCTTACTTATATACAAAAAGGGCTTACAGTATTGTCAATGTATGTTCAAATTATGTTAACGAGTGACTGTTTTCTGTACATATTGGGGTTTGAGATGCAAACCTTATTGTGATTCCTGTACACGGCAGCCATGTTAATGTTTTCTGATAATCCTTGTATGTAAAAGGCAATCTTTTATTCACTCTTGGCACAGGCTCAAATAAATCAGAAGAGTTGAACTATAGTTCTGGTTTGTCTGGCTACACGTTTATTCTTCATCTGCTTTAAGTCAGATGAGGAGACCAACAATTCTATCATGTATGATCCCTTTCTCCTCCTTCCAGATAAGCAATCCCATTGTACTGTACTACAATAACCTTAGATTATTGTAGGATTCTGTAGGAATATACTACACTATGTTTAGAGATGTTTACTTATAGTTACATTTAGAACTATGTTTGGAGATGTTTACTTATAGTTACATTTAAAACGATCTTAGTTACATTTAAATTAGTGCTGGACAGGCGATTAAAAAATTAATCTAATTAATTACAGGATTTGTAATTAATTAATCTAATTAATCGCATTTTAATCGCATAACCATTTTATGCCTGATATTCTATATTCTATAATCATATTTCAAATTGCATGTGTCCGGATGGCAGAATTCAGTACTGTATCTACAAAACCTTCTGTTTAATCATCTTCCATCTATTAATTTGCTTAGATTTGAGCATGGTGTTATTCACAGTCAAAGATAAAAAAAAATGTATTGATATTCTCATTTGGTTCATTACAATTGACTCAAAATAAATTTTCATTCAATCAATCACCGCGCAGATTGATTGATTGAATGAAAATGTTATTAACAGATTGCAGAATGGGTACAATACAGTACGGCTCAATACACACAATTGATAAGGGGATGCCGACCAGAGAAAGACGTTCGTCTTGTTTACATCAGGGTCCCCCATTTTCAATTCATAATGAATTGTAAGTAAGGGTGCACCTTGCACCGTGCAATCCACGCGATAATTTGCTGTGTAATTAATTAATCTAATTAACGCGATAAACTGACAGCCCTAATTTAAATCTATCATTACTTTATGAGGGTGAAAGGGATCGAATGCAGGGGATTGTGTGAATGTGGAAGCCTCGAGGGTTTCTCATAAGCCCCTGTGTCGCAACTAACTAACGCAAGCCAAGTACAGATGGACAGATGTCTCGTCCAATTGCTATTCAATTATTCACTCCTCTTCACATCGCACCAGTCCACACACAGGCACACACACACATATACACACAAAGTATTTATGTATGCAAACACAACACACACACACTCCGAAAACAGAGAAGAGAGCACGGAAACAAAGACTGCAGAGTAAACAGCGATGCTATTCCTCCACGAGACGGGGAAGGAGAGATCATTGAACACCGAGAATGTAGCTGCATTGTTGACAGTAAATCCATTCATTCATTCATTCAAACCTTTATTTAAACCGAGGTTTCCCTCATTTACAGTCACGTTGATTCAAGTTGATCAAGGTTTATATTTTTTCCCACTTTTTCTCCTCCAATGTTTCTGTATGATCCCCCCCATCCCAATTTAGTCGTTATGCCAATCCCCCCCTCCCCTTCCTGGTCGTTGCGCACATGTGCCCCCCCCACTGGTCGGTTTAGGGAGCCCTGAAGGTCTATCCGATACATAGGAGACAGCCAGCAGCCTCTTTTCACGTGACAGCGAGGACTCTCACTGGGGAAGTGAACGCGTGGGAGGATCACACTACCTTACCGTTCCTTCCCTCGCTGTGCAGGCGCCCTGACCGACCCTGTAGGAGTCGCTGTTTACAACGACCAGAATACCACCACCGGCTTCCCACCCGCTGACACTCCCAATTGTGTTAGTATGACGACCGACCAAGCCGGAGGCACCGTTGGACAGCCGGATTCGATACCAGTGTGTCTGCGGTGGTAGACGGACGCTTAGTCCGATCAAGGTTTTAAACTCTGCAACAGAGGGGAGCAGCTCAAGCTTTAAGGACAGTTGGAGTTCATTCCAGAACTAGAGAGGGGCATCATAGCAAAATGCAGATTCAGAGAAAACTGGCCCTTAAGGACCAGCCAGTCAGTCACTAGAACGGGTTCCATAGGTTCCAAAATTCCATTGCACATCTAATGATGTAGTATAAGGAGGTAGCTTACCAATAATGATGTAGTATAAGGAGGTAGCTTACCAATAATGATTTAGTATAAGGAGGTAGTTTACCAATAATGATGTAGTATACGGAGGTAGCTTACCAATAATGATTTAGTATAAGGAGGTAGTTTACCAATAATGATGTAGTATAAGGAGGTAGCTTACCAATAATGATTTAGTATAAGGAGGTAGTTTACCAATAATGATGTAGTATACGGAGGGAGCTTACCAATAAAGATGTAGTATAAGGAGGTAGCTTACCAATAATGATGTAGTATAAGGAGGTAGCTTACCAATAATGATGTAGTATAAGGAGGTAGCTTACCAATAATGATGTAGTATAAGGAGGTAGCTTACCAATAATGATGTAGTATAAGGAGGTAGCTTACCAATAATGATGTAGTATAAGGAGGTAGCTTACCAATAATGATGTAGTATAAGGAGGTAGCTTACCAATAATGATTTAGTATAAGGAGGCAGCTTACCAATAATGATGTGGTATAAGGAGGTAGCTTACCAATAATGATGTAGTATAAGGAGGTAGCTTACCAATAATGATGTAGTATAAGGAGGTAGCTTACCAATAATGATTTAGTATAAGGAGGTAGTTTACCAATAATGATGTAGTATACGGAGGTAGCTTACCAATAATGATTTAGTATAAGGAGGTAGTTTACCAATAATGATGTAGTATAAGGAGGTAGCTTACCAATAATGATTTAGTATAAGGAGGTAGTTTACCAATAATGATGTAGTATACGGAGGGAGCTTACCAATAATGATGTAGTATAAGGAGGTAGCTTACCAATAATGATGTAGTATAAGGAGGTAGCTTACCAATAATGATGTAGTATAAGGAGGTAGCTTACCAATAATGATGTAGTATAAGGAGGTAGCTTACCAATAATGATGTAGTATAAGGAGGTAGCTTACCAATAATGTAGTATAAGGAGGTAGCTTACCAATAATGATGTAGTATAAGGAGGTAGCTTACCAATAATGATTTAGTATAAGGAGGCAGCTTACCAATAATGATGTAGTATAAGGAGGTAGCTTACCAATAATGATGTAGTATAAGGAGGTAGCTTACCAATAATGATGTAGTATAAGGAGGTAGCTTACCAATAATGATTTAGTATAAGGAGGCAGCTTACCAATAATGATGTAGTATAAGGAGGTAGCTTACCAATAATGATATAGTATAAGGAGGTAGCTTACCAATAATGATGTAGTATAAGGAGGCAGCTTACCAATAATGATGTAGTATAAGGAGGTGGCTTACCAATAATGATGTAGTATAAGGAGGTAGCTGACCAATAATGATTTAGTATAAGGAGGTAGTTTACCAATAATGATGTAGTATACGGAGGTAGCTTACCAATAATGATGTAGTATAAGGAGGTAGCTTACCAATAATGATGTAGTATAAGGAGGTAGCTTACCAATAATGATGTAGTATAAGGAGGTAGCTTACCAATAATGATGTAGTATAAGGAGGTAGTTTACCAATAATGATGTAGTATAAGGAGGTAGCTTACCAATAATGATTTAGTATAAGGAGGTAGCTTACCAATAATGATTTAGTATAAGGAGGTAGCTTACCAATAATGATGTAGTATACGGAGGTAGCTTACCAATAATGATGTAGTATAAGGAGGTAGCTTACCAATAATGATGTAGTATAAGGAGGTAGCTTACCAATAATGATGTAGTATAAGGAGGTAGCTTACCAATAATGATGTAGTATAAGGAGGTAGCTTACCAATAATGATGTAGTATAAGGAGGTAGCTTACCAATAATGATGTAGTATACGGAGGGAGCTTACCAATAATCAGTTCAGTTCAGTTCAGAGTTTTTATTTGCCACATGGAATCATACAATCAGAGTTTCTTCATTACACAATCATAAATATCATTCCATGGACAAAGGGAGCAGGAAAAAGAATAAATCTTATAGTTACCTGCCCCTTATTCCTAAACTAAACAAGTATTTACTTAATGGTCGGCGCACAACCTATTTTACACAAATAATTATTTATACAATTATACAAGAAACACACCTGGACAAGGGGCGGAGATAATGATGCCAATGATGGAGCATCGCCGTCGGTTGTGTGATAGTAAAGGGCTAACCTTCTGTATTGTCACAGTGAAAGCGTTAACCGGCTGTCGTGTGGCAGTGAAAGGGTCGAGGCCGCAGCATGCCTATAAATTACATCAAGACTGATAAAGGCACCTTTCAATCTGAAGGTGCGTGTGCGTGTGTGTGTGTGTGCGTGTGTGTGTGCGTGTGTGCGTGTGTGTGCGCGCGTGGGGCTGGAACAAAGCCTCCTGTGACCCCGCTACACTCCCTACACGGGGTCGATAAAGAGAGACGTTAATATCACACGAGACACATTTACCCGCGGGGTGAATAATCCCCTGCCAACAAGCGAGAGGAAGACACTCGTTCCGTCTCACTGTCAAGAGGCGACTGGCGGAGCATCCTATCTACTCACAAGGTGATGGGATCATCTCTCCTCGGGGAGAACAACGCTCACATATATGATTACACTTCCACACCGCGCCGCCGCGGAGAGATGTAATCCGACGGCGGCGGCGGCTGCGGCGGGCGGGGAAAAAACAGCGAGGTGAGCGTCGCGGTCGACGGCTATGGAGTGAGGGGGGGGGGGGGGGGCTGCTTAACGTGACCCGTTGTGTACACTGCATCTTATTTATCGGAGCGAAACAGCAAGGATAACCCCCCCCCCCCCCCCCCCCCCATCTCATCTCATCTCATCATCCACCACCAGACGCGCCGCCTCTGGCGCACCCCGCTCTCCGGCCTCGTGTTCCTGCATGTTATTATGTTAAAATGCGCATTACGAAAAAGCAGCGCGTCCGTCCGCCACCACTGTCCCGAGGAGCGCGTGCGATCCGCCCCGCTAAGTGTCGCATATATTATGGGATGCATCATCTTCCTCTCGCCGCGCGGTGCTTTTTGGTGCCGTGACACCAAAACCCCCCCCCCCCCCCCCCCCCCCCCCCCCGCCGGCCCCGCGCGGGTCTCGTCGGGCCCTAAGGCCCTACTAGTTCACCAGAACTGTTGTACCGGGTGACTTGGCTGTTCCATCAAGGACAAGTAACATTTTTGCAAATCAGCGCTCTCTCTCCACGTGAGAGCTGCCAAGACCTGGAACTCCATTCCAAGTTACATCCGCAATATAGAGACACACAGATCATTCAAACACACTTTATTTATTATATTATTAAGAAATAACTACACATGTGAAAAACACAACAGCCCTGCAGAACTCTAAACCCCATATGCTTGCCACACAGTACATTTCGCAGAGTAAATTTTACTCAAACTGAGTCCATTTGAGCCTAAGTGAGTAAAATGTTACTCAGTTTGAGTAAAATGTACTCAGTTTGAGTAAAATTTACTCAGCTAAATTTACTGTGCAGTACCTAATATGTAGAATTATTGTTTGTACATTGTCTGTACATGTCTGATGTAAATATTTTGCATGATGCGTTTTTAACCTGTTCTTAATGACCTGTATGCCATATATGTTATGCTTTCTTTTTTAGCGGCTTTTTAACACCAGGCCCAGGGACAACAGTTGAAAATTAGCTTTGGCTAACACTGTCTCACACATTTACTTTATGTATGTTCATTAATGTGTGCTGTTGTCCCTGTTCAAAGAAAAGTTTTAACTGAAACTGAACTGAACTGAACTGAAAATGGGGCCTTTTCAATCGGGGGCCCTAGGCGACCGCCTGTATGGCCTGTAGGAAGGGGCCGGCCCTGGCCCCTAGTCAGAATGATCACACGGTGGTCTGCGGCTCTGCGGCTCAGCGGACCGTGACGAGCCGCGCCGATACATCCTGTTATCCCCTTAATGACCTAATTCCTCGCTCGCGCCCGACGCCCGTACCTGCGTTAATCATGCTGGAGTTTAAAAGCGACGACCCATTCGAGTGTTATATATACCATCGCGAAGGGTCCATCTTACATTGCCTCATTTAGTGATTTTTTTTTTTACGGTCACCGTTACCGTAGAGAGACGGCGGCGGAATTAATCGAGGCTGCGGCTAAAGCGCGACAACGGCAATAAAAACATTCATTAACGAGATCTATACCGACGCCGGACGCCGGTGGCCCGACAACGGGGGTGCATTTCAATTCACCCAATCACCCGATCTCTCTCTCTCTCTCTCTCGTCGTCACTCTGTTTTATCCACACACACGTTTGGTTTTAGAGCCAATAACACGGCACAATTTCAGCCATTAACGTTATTATTTGTATAGTCACAAATAATATAGTATCCACTTTAGACGATAAGGGAACATTGTGCTTCTCTTTTTGTGGATCGGTCAAAAACATTTGATATACGGTTGATCCTCCTTTGCTCTTACAAAGGTCATGTGATATTGGTTCTGATGGAAAGGCCCGTGACTGGTTTCAGAAGTGATTTATTTGAGAGACTTCAGTGTGTGACGTCCAGGAGTGCCCCGGAGTGTGAATTCTTGTCGGTAACAAAGGGTGTTCCGCAGGGATACATTTTGGGTCCCGTCCTTTTTACAATTTATATTAAGGATATACAGTACGGTCACCGTTACCGTAGAGAGACGGTGGCGGAATTAATCGAGGCTGCGGCTAAAGCGCGACAACAGCAATAAAAACATTCATTAACGAGATCTATACCGCCGCCGGTGGTGGCCCGACAACGGGGGTGCATTTCAATTCACCCAATCACCCGATCTCTCTCTCTCTCGTCACTCTGTTTTATTCACACACGTTTGGCTTTAGAGCCAATAACACGGCACTATTTCAGCCATTAACGTTATTATTTGTATAGTCACAAATAATATAGTATCCACTTTAGATGATAAGGAACATTGTGCTTCTCTTTTTGTGGATCGGTCAAAAACATTTGATATACGGTTGATCCTCCTTTGCTCTTACAAAAGGTCATGTGATATTGGTTCTGATGGAAAGGCCCGTGACTGGTTCCAGAGTGATTTATTTTGAGAGACTTCAGTGTGTGACGTCCAGGAGTGCCCAGGAGTATGAATTCTTGTCGGTAACAAAGGGTGTTCCGCAGGGATACATTTTGGGTCCTGTCCTTTTCACAATTTATTATTAAGGATATACAGTAGGGAGGTGGTGTAGTGGTTACGTCTGAAGTGGATTCCCAGGCTGTTTCGGTTCTGCTCTGCTTCAGAACCTGTTGGCTAGTACTCGTCGGCGTTGTGTCTCAATACTTTAAAGCTGGGAATCACTTCTCTTCAAACTGACTGAGCAGGCCGAAAGGCAGAAGGAATTTAGGAGGAAAGATAGTTTAACAGTTGTTTAATCAAAGTTTAAGAATGTATACAAATTACAATAAGAAAATGCTATGGTTGTTGATCACAAACACTATGCCGTAAGATGATACAACCAGCCTAATAAAGAATGATAATTGATAAGTTGTTGCTGGTCTTTGTGTTGTCTTGGCTGACAAAACAAAGCAGTCTGTTTTCCCTCCAAAAAGTCCTTTGTCTTCTCGTTCTGCCTTGGCCTCCTTGGGGTTGATGGTGGAGATGGTGAGAGAGGTCTTGTCCTTGTGGGTTTGGTTGTGGTTCAGAGTGTTCTTCTGTTGTTCCTTCAGTCCCTCTCCCCACATCACACACCCATCTTATAGCCCAGGCCAGTGTCTCCGAGTTGATGACATCATCACATTAATTGCTCCAATCACAAGCCAGCTAAGCTTGTATTTGAAAAATAGGGGTTTGGCTTATAGGCCAAACCCTCTTCATAGTTACTGCAAAAAGAGGCTGTCTTTAACCCTCTACCTTAATCAAAGTTTAAACATTGCATCATTTTCATTTCCTTATATCTTTTACTTAAACACATTACTTGACTTGTTAGTACTTTGATGTACCTCAAGATATATTGATTACCTAAACACAGATATATTTCTTTATTACTAAGTCTGTTTGACTTTTAGAACATATATCTAACAAATCTAATCATTCTGTTAGCTTAATAGAATACATTTCAATACCATATAGAACAACCAATTAATCATATTGAGTCTAAATGAAAATAGCACAGACACATTAACTAATTGTAGACATTTTAGTATGACCAAACCTAATTATATTTTAACTTACTTATTCAATTTACTATTTTAACAATATACCAGGAAATAGTTAGTTTGGAGATCTTCTGTGTGAGTGTGTGTGTGTGTGTGTGAATGTGTGGGTGTGTGTGTGTGTGTGAATGTGTGTGAATGTGTGTGAGTGTGTGTGTGTGTGTGTCTCTGTGTGTGTCTCTGTGTGTGTGAGTGTGTGTGTGTGGATGTGTATTCGAAAATGTGTGTGTGTGAGTATGTGTGTGTGTCTGTCTGTGTCCCCAGGCCGTAAGCAGCTGATAACACTTCATGGGCGCTTTGATGTAACAGTTGTTTCCTTTTAACCTCATCATTGTGTGTGTGTGTGTGGATGTGTATGTGAAAATGTGTGTGTGAGTGTATGTGTGTGTGTGAGTATGTGAGTGTCTGTGTGTGTGACAGGATACTCCAGCGAGATAACATGTCTACGTGACCTTTTGTCTTTGTTTGATCTACCCCCTAAAGGGAGTAGTCTTACCCCAGCTGCCACTATGCCATTGTCACCCCAGGAGGGCATTTGCACAATCAGTCTATGTAACCACACACACACAAATCTATGAATTATTGTTTTGAGGCCTAAATATTTCCACACATTAGTTAATCATGAGTCTATGTTTGGGAATTTACTACAGTTATTGCCGTTTTTTGTGTTCCACCCTCTGTGTCCAATGCAATGCAAACTATTTTCCCAATGATAAATCCCTATACGGGTGGAACAACCAGTGACGTCAGACTACACCTCCCTATCGTCTCTTCATTGAGTGGTTATCAAGTCCAACACTATGCTGACAATACTATAGTGTATTCATTGTAATGCTGCTTCTGTACAACTAGCCATTGAGAACCTGTGACTTTCCTTTTATATTCTACAGGATGTACTTTAATCTTAATACAGATACAACTAAGTTAATACTGTTTACTAGAACCATAGATATTCATTATGATAGTATGCCTATCTCCACTGCAAATGAAACATCGAGAGAGTTACCGAACATACTGTAAATATCTTGGCATTTGGCCTAATGAGAATTTTACAATGAAATACCATATAGATGATCTTACTAACAAGCTACGACAAATAAGTGGCTTCTTCTACAGAAACAGAATGAGCTTTCCTAAAGAAGAAGATTGTTGAAGCAGTTTTCCTTTCAGTATTGGATTATGGGACCCCCTGGACACTAGCAATTTACTTTAGTGTTACATGTGCACTCTGGTTAGATGCCAACTTCTTTTCGTTGTATTGTACAATCTAATCTAATCTAATCTATGAGGCCATTATCGGAAAGCTACCATCTTATATTGCAATGAAGGCTAGATTGGAACTATGGACCCCATCTAACTGGCTCAAATTAATGGCTTATGCTTGAGGTCCCCCGAGCAGAGTCTGGACTCGGAAAGTCAGCCTTTTAGTTTTAATGCAGCAACTTCTCGGAATGATTTTCACCACAAGATGAAAATGGGTTCTCTGCTAATTTATGGAAAGTTTAGGGCAGTGATCCTCAAACCTCCCTGGTTCATCGTTTAATTTTTATGCATTTTTTTTTATCTGTGTTTTATTATTTTTTAGTATGTTAAAAAATACTAGGATGTAGTGTTTTATTGTTGCCTAATTTGATTGTTTTTAGTATATTTTATTATGTCTTATCCTTGCTTATTTTGTAATCTCGGCAACATAGAGAATGAAGGCCCACCCTCAATTGTTTTTTTTCACACTTAAATAAAGGTTGTTGATGATGATGATGATGATGATGATGATGATGATGATGATGATGATGCTGATGCTGATGCTGATGATGATGATGATGATATCCCTTCTATGATACACTCCTCTTTTGACCATGCCCATAATCTCTTGGACTTAACTACGGAACCCTGTTTTTATTATCAATAGAGTATACTGTACATACGGTATGTCTCACCTGCCCAGCTGACCAGACCCTCACCTTTCTTATTATTTATTTATTCATTCATTCATATTTCATCTCGTTCTTTATCTCTACTCTGATATTTTTATTCTCTATATTTCATTGTCACTTATATCACCCTGCCGGTACCTCCCCTCCCCCCCTGCCGCTATGACACCTGCTGCATTTCCCCAATGGGATTAATAAAGGAACTTCTTTTATCTCGATTTATCTTGTATTAAAAAGTTAAACACGTTTCAAATAACGGACAAGCCGTTACTGAGTCGTCGTCGTTGACTTCCTGTGTGGGTACTTGGGTATATATAGTGGGTCTAGCGCCGCCATGTGAAACAAACTGCCCAGGTCTCTGGTTCTGTCACAGGACAGGCATGATGTCAATGGAGGACCCTGATGGAAACAAGTTTTTTAATGAAGAAACTATGATTGTATTATTCCATGTGGCAAATAAAAACTCTGAACTGAACTGAACTGAACTGAACAAGACGAAAGTCTTTCTCTGGTCTGCATCCTCTTAACAATTGTATGTATTGAGCTGTACTGTACTGTACCCATTCTGCAATCTGTTAATAAACTTTTCAATCAATTCAATCAATGTCAACTCTCACGTTTGTTGCAAATCGGACAAAGAGATCACGAGTAACACATCACTTCCTGTTTACCCTGCCAATGTAACATGTCACTTCCTGTTTACAGTGCAGTCTTAATGGCCTATCTAAATCATGTATTCATTTGGTTTGGCCTATCGGCTATCTAAATCATCTATTCATAGGGTTTGGCCAATCAGCTATCTAAATCATCTATTCATCGATCTATTTTAAATATTCCTTTGATGCAGTCAGAGCTTGGTAAAGCTGCATTCTCCCACTCTGCTCCCTTTTTATGGAATACGCTGCAAGTAAAACTGTGTCTAGAGGCACTTCCTACTGTAAATGCTTTTAAAGGTATGCTACGACTATAGCCCTTCATGAAACATGTAACTGTTTTACCTGATGCTATTGCTGATCTGATTGTGATCCTTGCCACTGCACAAATAACCTTCTGTGTTTGTATTTGAATTGTATGTTTTTTGTTTAATGCCCTGTTTTATGTTGAAACTTGTTGTGTGCCGTGTTGGTCAGGACTCCCTGGAAGAAGAGATCTTGTATCTCAATGGGACATTCCTGGATAAATAAAGGATAAATTAAAAATTAAAAATTAAAAATAACAGTTCATTAGAAAATAGGGGTCATGCACTCATTTGAAAAGTGATAGATCAGCCTGACGGCAGTGTTAACAGGAAAGGTCACGGGGTTGCCGAAAGCAATAGGGTTCTTCCTCTTAAAGGGTCATGAATGTGCACAGCACTATCCCGGTCGTCGCACGCGGCGGCTGCAGACACCATGGATCCACTACATCCCTGTCGTGTTGTGGGTTATAATTAGGGATGGGTACCAAATCCGGTACTTTTTTAAGGGTATCGACCGAATCACGTCGGTACTACCAAGTACCGATTCACGTGATATCCACCGGTGCCACATTTCGGTAATAAAAAAAATATATATAGAATCTTTTTAAGTCCAATGACGTCAATGTTTAGTTTGCCGCAAAACTAAACCTAAACGGACAATACACACCTAGTATTTGACTTGATTCAACAACAACAAAGCAGTCAGGGCCGAAAACAATTGCAAGTGTGGTTACACTTTACAAAGCTAGATGCAGACAACGCTCGCTGCAATATTATATATTATTAACAAATTGTTCTAAATAAATAATAATGATAATAGATCATTTGAAGTTTGGATTTTTTTTTTACAACTGAGGTAGTTTAGATAACATTTTTAGAGACTAAAGTACCGGGAGAAAAAAGTACCGCCGGGTACCGGTATCGATTCAAACGTGAACGGCACCCAACCCTAGTTATAATTAAGAGTGTGGAATCAGGCGGCTGGGTGGCGCAGCGGACTAAGCGCTCGTCACCAACGCAAGAGACACTGGTATCGAATCCGGCTGTCAGCGTTGCCTCCGGCTTGGCCGGCCGTCATACTGGCTCGATTGGCAGAGTCAGCGGGAGGGAAGCCGGTGTGGGTGGGTCCGGGTCGTTGTAAACAGCGACTCCTACAGTTCGGTCGGGGCGCCTGCACAGCGAGGGAAGGATCTAGGAGGGAGGTAGTGTGACCTCCCACACGTTACACCCTCCCAGTGAGAGTCCGCGCTGCCAGGTGAAAAGAAGCGGTGGGCTGGGTACACATGTGTGTCAGAGGAAGCATGTGATAGCCTCCGGCCTCCCGGACCGACGGTAGGGGGTAGAGTGCGCAACGACCAGGAAGGGGAGTGGGAATTGGCATAACGACTAACATTGGGATGGGAGAAAAACGAAAAAAGGGGGAAAAAGATAATAAAAAAATAGTGTGGAATCAAATAACAAGCTAAATAACGGCAGAGGGTCTCCCTCCGCTGCTCTCGGGGGTCGGTGGAAAGGCTCCGCGCGAAACAGCAACAACATTCCCCCGCCGTGAAAGCTTTTCCTGACCGAGACGCACGCAGTCCGACTACAAAACAGTACGCGACGCTCTGCGCTCTCCTCTGTGAGTAGGCAGCGAGCCGCGTCAGCCCCGCCCGACTTCCTCCAGAGTCGCTACACACAGGGGCGTAGCTGGGGGGGGGGGGTAGCTTAGGATGATTCCAAGGGCCCAGCACTGGGGGGGGGCCCAAAAACTACAAGACATCACTCAGGTGTATTATTGATGCTCTCATTGATACTATGTTTGTTTCTGAAGTGTGTGTGTGTGTGTGTGTGTGTGTGTGTGTGTGTGTGTGTGTGTGTGTGTGTGTGTGTGTGTGTGTGTGTGTGTGTGTGTGTGTGTGTGAGATATATAGAGAGAGAGGGGGGGCTTTGGTAGACTATTGCATTGGTCCATTCATTGAAGATGAACGCAATGCGACATCCTTTACTAGGCTCACCCACCAACAGTGCAGGTGCTGAACTGCTGATCCGAATGTATAGGTAAAAACCATATTATGCGTCTTCATCAATAAAAAAATGGCAAAAAAAAATTACGCGCGCTCGCATTCACTGGGGGCCTACAAATACATTCTTTCATGGGGCCCACAATCTGGAGCTACACCCCTGGCTACACAACACCCATTAGTCGGCAATTAACCACTAATGAAAGCCTTTTTTAGAAGATCCTACGGAAGGGAGAACGGAAGAGATGACGGGAGCACCTTAATGGTCCCTCGCTGTACGTAACAAAAGAAAAGGAGAGAGGAGAGAGGAGAGAGAAGAGAGAGAGGGGCGAGACGGGACGTGAACCATACGGGCGCTTTTTTACGGTGTGTTAAGGGGAGATTTTCAAAGGACAACTCTTTCACTTCCTGACGTTATTATTGCTCCCAATACAGACAAGCGGCGCACATTACCTCCGTCCTCGGATAGTGCCGTCTGATAGTGCTGTCTGATAGTGCCGTCTGAGAACGTAATGCTGTGTGTTTCCAGAGCAAACTAGGCTTGTGTAACACCAGATAAAAGGGTGTTAAGAGGGAGAGGAGGGGAGGGGGAGGGGGGGGGGGCAAGGTTCTGGTGCGATGGCCGACACTGTAGCCCGGTCCGTGGAGGGCAGTAAAGGATGGGTCCAGTGTTTCATTGCGACAGAGGATGTGGAAAACGAGGCCTGTGCCTGCGGGGGGGGGGGGGGGGGGCTGCTCACAACCTCTCACAGATGTCCACTTCGGTTCGGGCCACAATCCCAGCCGACGTCAGCGGCAGCGGGGATAGAGCCACGCCTCTAACCAGCTACTCCTATAACCAGCTTGGACACACTACTCTTATAACCAGCTTGGAGGCGCTACTCTTATAACCAGCTTGGACACGCTACTCTTACAACCAGCTTGGACACACTACTCCTCTAACCAGCTTGGACACGCTACGCTTATAACCAGCTTGAACACGCTACTCTTATAACCAGCTTGGACACGCTACTCTTATAACCAGCTTGGAGGCGCTACTCTTATAACCAGCTTGGACACGCTACTCCTATAACCAGCTTGGACACGCTACTCCTATAACCAGCTTGGACACGCTACTCTTATAACCAGCTTGGACACGCTACTCTTATAACCAGCTTGGAGGCGCTACTCTTATAACCAGCTTGGACACGCTACTCTTATAACCAGCTTGGACACACTACTCTTATAACCAGCTTGGAGGCGCTACTCTTATAACCAGCTTGGACACGCTACTCTTATAACCAGCTTGGACACGCTACTCTTATAACCAGCTTGGACACGCTACTCTTATAACCAGCTTGGACACGCTACTCTTATAACCAGCTTAAACACGCTACTCTTATAACCAGCTTGGACACACTACTCTTATAACCAGCTTGGACGCGCTACTCTTATAACCAGCTTGGACACGCTACTCTTATAACCAGCTTAAACACGCTACTCTTACAACCAACTTGGACACGCTACTCTTATAACCAGCTTGGACACGCTACTCTTATAACCAGCTTGGACACACTACTCTTATAACCAGCTTGGAGGCGCTACTCTTATAACCAGCTTGAACACACTACTCTTATAACCAGCTTGGACACGCTACTCTTATAACCAGCTTGGAGGCGCTACTCTTATAACCAGCTTGGAGGCGCTACTCTTATAACCAGCTTGGACACGCTACTCTTATAACCAGCTTGGAGGCGCTACTCTTATAACCAGCTTGGAGGCGCTACTCTTATAACCAGCTTGGACACGCTACTCTTATACCATTATATCTTCATATTTGCTGGATCTGCATTCCACGAGCCAAAACACAACGCACATTACTGTATGTTTTCCTGTTTTCCGGTGGTTGATAAGTACTTTAGTTACATAGTCTAAGCGAGATCTGGCTGGAACGGAATAAGGTGTTTGGAACCTTCCTGTGGTTTAACGTGACACTCGCTGAGCAGAGCGGAACCTGGTTGTTCCCAGCAGGCGTCCTTGAGAAGCATCCCGTCTTAAAAGAGCTTTCAGCAGTGTTGCTTTCAATAGTGTTCAAAACCCTCTTTAAGTTTGAATTTCAAGACCAGGAAAGAGAGACAGAGAGAGATAGAGAGACAGAGACAGAGACAGAAAGAGAGAGACAGAGAGAGACAGAGAGACAGAGAGACAGAGAGAGAGAGAGAGATACACTTTCATCTACACTTCTACTCGAAGCCCCCTGTTGTGGCGTTTGAAGCTGAACATCAATAACTAACAGGTGATAAATGTTGCTGAAAGTCAACTCTGTCCTTGTACTCCTTCATACGCTCTGCTTCCTGCATTCTTCCTTTTATCTGCCCTGCCTTCCTTTGACACCCTACTTCCTGCTGCAATCGCTCTTCCTGTCCATACCCTCTGTTATCCCCCCCATCCCTACGCTCTCCCCACCCCTCCTCCTTTCCATCCTCCCCGTGCCCCTCACATCTCTCTCCTCCCTCCTCCTCTCCCCTCACCCTCTGTATCTATCCCTCCCTCTCTGCCCTGCCCTCCCTCTCCCCTCCCTCACCCTCTACCTCCCTCTCTGTCCCTCTCCCCTCCCTCCGTCCATCCCTCCCCCTCTCTGTCCCCTCACCCTCTCCCCTGCCCTCCCTCTCCCTCCCTCACCCCTTCCTCTCCCTCCCTCCCTCTCTGTCCCTCCTCTCCCTCCCTCACCCCTCCCTCCTCTCCCTCCCTCTCTGTCCCTCCTCTCCTCTCCCCTCCCTCTCCCTCCCCCTCTCTGTCCCCTCACCCTCTCCCCTGCCCTCCCTCTGTCCCCTCTCCCTCCCTCTCTCTCCCTCCCTCCCTCCCTCCCTCTCTGTCTGTCCCTCCTCTCCCCTCCCTCCCTCTCCCTCCCTCTCTGTCCCTCCTCTCCCTCTCTCCCTCCCTCCCTCCCTCCCCCCCCCCCTCCCCCCCCCCCCCCTCCCTCCCTCCTCTCCTCTCCTCTCCCTCCCTCCCTCCCTCCCCCCCTCCTCCCTCTCTGTCCCTCCTCTCCTCTCCTCTCCTCTCCCTCCTCTCCCTCCCTCCCTGTCCTTCCCTCCCTCCCTCCCTCTCTCCCTCCCTCCCTCTCTCCCTCCCTCCCTCCCTCTCTCCCTCCCTCCTCCCCCCCCTCTCCCTCCCTCCCCTCCCCCCTCCTCCCCCCTCCCTCCCTCCCCTCTCTCCACAGGAGCCCTCATCACCAGCAGCTCCTCCTCCTCTGGTTGGTCTGCAGAGCCTCCTGCTGCGTTGGCCGAGCCAGACGGCCGTTATGAAGACCGACTGGTGACGGTCGGGGCACACATTGGCAGGCTGGCACACAGGCTGCCCCCCGCACCCCCTCCCTCACTCCCCCCCCCCCCTCCCCCTCCCCCCTGTGGTCTCCCCCTCCCTTCTAAGCAGAACACTGGCGCCGTCACATCAGAAAACTGTCCAGGTGTCCGGGCAAGCTGCTCGGGAATGCTCTGGGAAATACTGGGGAATTCAGTGAGAGTGTGTGTGTGCGTGTGCGTGTGCGTGTGTGTGTGTGTGTGTGTGTGTGTGTCCGTGTGTGTCCGTGTGTGTCCTTGTGTGCGGTGTCTGTGAGTGTGTCTGTGCATGTGTGTGTCTGTGTGTGTGTGTCTGTGTGTGTGTGTGTGTCTGTCCGTGTGTGTCTGTGCATGTGTGTGTCTGTGTGTGCGTGTGTGTGTGCGGTGTCTGTGTGTGTGTATGTGTGTCCGTGTGTGTGCGGTGTCTGTGTGTGTGTGTGTGTGTGTCTGTCCGTGTGTGTGTGTTACAGGAGAGATGATATGGTAATGACTCTCCAAACAGAGACAGAGTTGTCAGAGACACATACAGTATAGAGGAGGAGAAGCAGAGACAACAACAGAATGAGAGAGAGGGAGGGAGGGGGAGAGAGAGAGAGAGGGGGGGAGAGAGAGAGAGGGGGGAGATGGAGAGAGAGAGATAGAGAAAGAGAAAGAAGAGAGAGAGGGAGAAAGAGATAGTGAGAGAGAAAGAAAGAGAGAGAGAGAACAGTCTGGCTTCTGTCATTTGAATACTCCCCCCCCCCCCCCCCCCCCACCCTCTCATCCAAGTCATTAGTCTGAAGGACACCGAGACAGACGGCCTCAGAGAGTCTGCTTCCAGACCCGTCCACACCTCTCATCTTACCAGAGAACCGTCACTCTCATCCCTCTCTGTCCCCTCCCCTGGTCCCTCCCTCTCTCATCCCTCACCTTCTCCCTCCCCTGCTCCCTCTCTCATCCTCACGCCTCCCTCCCCTGCTCTCCCTCTCTGTTCCCTCACCCTCTCCCTCCCTCCCTCTCTATCATCCCACACGTCTCCCTCCCCTGCTCTCCCTCTGTCCCCTCACCCTCTCCCTCCCTCCCTCATCCCACACGTCTCCCTCCCCTGCTCTCCCTCTCTGTTCCCTCACCCTCTCCCTCCCTCCCTCTCTATCATCCCTCACGTCTCCCTCCCCTGCTCTCCTCTCTGTTCCCTCACCCTCTCCCTCCCTCCCTCTCTATCATCCCTCACGTCTCCCTCCCTGCTCTCCCTCTCTGTTCCCTCACCCTCTCCTCTCTCTATCATCCCTCACGTCTCCCTCCCCTGCTCTCCCTCTCTGTTCCCTCACCCTCTCCCTCTCTCTATCATCCTTCACGTCTCCCTCCCCTGCTCTCCCTCTCTGTCCCCCACCCTCCCCCTCCCTCCCTCCCTCTCATCCCCCTCCCCTGCTCTCCCTCTCTGTCCCCCCACCCTCCCTCTCCCTCCCTCCCTCCCTCCCTCCCTCCTCCCCTCCCACCCCCCCCCCTCCCTCACCCCCCCCCCTCCCCTGCTCAACGGCACATTTAGCCCAAAGCGATGCAGCAAAGACCAGCTTCCTCAAAACAAACAAACACAGAAAAAAAGACGGATCCAGCCACAACACGCTATAAGCGTGTGCCCGCCCCCGTGACAGAATCCACGAGAAAGAGTTGTAAAAAGAGTCCTTTTTTGTACAATAATGCTAATAACGCAAGAGCGTAGCACTCCAGAGACGAGTGATGCATAAACTAATTATAATAGTTTCGACTTCATTATCCTTCAGTCTAGACTGTAGCGACTTCATTATCCTTCGGTCTAGACCAGGGGTCTCAAACTCGCGGCCTAATTGCGGCCCGCTGGATGATATTTTGCGGGACCCTACTTGACATCAAAGTTTAGCGTTAGTGCGGCCCACGCGCAACTTGTTGCCGAGTCGTTGTGCGAGTTGGATGTTTAATTTTTTTTATCACTTGTAGGCTACCATAGCGCAGGCTCATGACAGCAACGTTACGTTAGTGACTTGGTTGAAACGTGATTCCGGAGTGTGATACCAAGTGGAAGGAAAATATATCCAGTGCGTATATGGCAGGCATTCTCTAAATTCTCCGCTGTCTCCTCTGCAAGCAGTGCTCTGCCTGTCTGTGTCCGTCTGGCTACTCTGGTCCAATCACATTCAGCGTCCCGTCAGCGTTTCCCCCCCCCACCCACAGTCTGCAAATCAGAGCAGAGTAGGGCGGGTTTTCACGGAATGAGTGTTGTCTCTTTCAGCGGGGCCGAGTCAGAGCGAGAGTTGACAGCGCATCTACAATACAGGTAGTCTAATCTGCAGCCAGGTACTGTAGCTAGTAACCTCGTTCCCAGTTTTACAGCATCTCCGTGAGATAAATGTAGCTAGTAGCCTAGTTTCGCCAGCAGGCAGTTAGTAGAAAAATATGGCATGCTCATGCTGAATGGACTGAAAAATATGCGTGCATCCTCCCAGCACCAAACCAATGTGCCTAATATGCCAAGAAACGGTAGCTCTTGTGAAGAGACTGGCATATTTGAAACGCCACTACGAAACAAAAGTTATTTTGATGCAGCCTTTACTCAAAATTCAGTGCTAAGAACCACAAAAATAAATGGAATGAAATCATCATATCAAGCTGCAAGCAGAATTATTGTTAAAGCCATGTCACGACGAAAAAAAGCACCAAGTCCTCACTCAGTGGCATGGGTGTCGGCTAAACACAAGAAGCCATTCTCTGATGCATACATAATAAAATAATGTATGACTGAAGTGATGGAGACCATGGTTTGAAGGCAAACAAAAGCAAATCCTCCTCAGATCGCACAGCGACCAGAATAACTGAAATACTGGCTGATGATTTGATTAAACAGCTTTGTGATAGAATAAAAAAAATCATTTCCATAGCTGTGGATGAGTCCACTGACACCACTGAGAATGCTCAGTTGCTGGAGTTTGTGAGAAGATTGGATCAGTTGTACTTTTTTTTTGGAATACTTGAAACCCTTTTTTTGTGGAATATTTGATGCGGCCCAGCCTCACCCAGACTCTACCTCCAGCGGCCCCCCCAGGTACATTGAGCTTGAGACCCCTGGTCTCTAGACTGTAGTGGCTTCATTATCCTTCCGCCTAGACTGTAGCCGCTGTCTTGGAAAATATTATCATGTCCATAAGCTCTGTGTTAAATACATATCACTGCTGTCGGGACAAACCTCATAACTCCAAAAACCCAACTTTTCAGCAGATGAAGAAAACTAACACAGATTTGAGGGTGATAGAGTTAGGAGGTTTAGACAGATGATCGGTTTAATGCTTTCCCATTGTTTAAACTTTGTAAAACCCACACACACATATGGAGGATGATCTACGGAGTTGATTTATAATAATAAAAAAAAATAAAATAAAAAATGGAGTTATGAGGTTTTGTCCCGACAGCAGCGATATTCTCTGTACAACCTTGACTAGTTAACAATGGTCAACTATAGTATAACAGCTCAAGACACTAGGGGGCGACGTTCTGACAGCGTTTCTTAAAACAACAGCCAAAAGGCCAGGAGATACAACACGTCCAAGGTTCTGTTCGACTCCAGCTCTTGTGTGCGAGACATAACAAAGCCCTAGAAAGAGACCCATCTTTTGTTTTCATTTTCTCACTAGGGCATTTTTTGTTTACCTTTCTTGTCAGATCCGTCATTAATAACCCTTTCACTGCCACACGACAGCCGGTTAACCCTTTCACTGTGACAATACAGAAGGTTAGCCCTTTACTATCACACAACCGACGGCGATGCTCCATCATTAGCATTATTAGCTCCGCATTTGCGGAGCTAATGATGCTAATGATGGAGCATCGCCGTCGGTTGTGCGATAGTAAAGGGCTAACCTTCTGCCGTGTGGCAGTGAAAGGGTTAATTTGTCATCTTATGTACGTCACGTGTCAAACTATACTATTTATTGTAAGTCTGACCAAAAGCTCTTGGTCACTTTCTGGTCAGACGCTCGTGTGTGTGTGTGTCTCTGATGATAAACTGATCACACTCTTTCTATGGCCTGCATGGAAACAGATAATAAACTATGTTCTATTTTTTTTACACAATTTGACTCATCTGAATTTCTGAACCGGTTTGGCTCATTTAAAATATTCCACAACACCGTTTTTTGCAGCGGCGGCGGCTCGAGGCGAGACTGCGGCGCGGCGAGACGGTCGGTGGCGCTGGGGTTCGACAGCTCCCCAGCGTGAAGGCGGACTAATAAACTTTTTTTACGTGTACTAAACGCATCTTGTAAAAAACGTCAGTCATAAAAGACCGCCGGCGACCGGAGGTGATACCCGCCCCCCGCCCCCCCTCCGTAAGTATAGTTAAGCACAACACTAAGTGTATTTAATCGTAACACAAAGACAAAGAAAAAGCAATTGCACTGTTTGGGGAAGACGAGAGAGAGAGAGAGAAGAGGCGACGGACACCCTCATCGTAGGTCGTGTAGGAAACAATCCTCTTTCCCTCTCGGCCACTCTCTCACGGCGGTGACTATACCGCTGTGTCTCAATTAAATTACACTTTCGTTTCGTTTAATTAATAACAGAACGACGGTTGAAATGGAACCCCGAGCGACGGCCGTCTGTCTGTGTTTCCCTGAAGACGGACTCACTCGACACAGCGGTGGAAATTAAACGTGAGAGAAACAAAATGGTAAATGGACAGAATTTATATAGCGGCTTTTATCCAAAGCGCTTTACAGTTTTCGTTCCTCACATTCCCCCGTTCACTCACCCATTCACTCCACCCATTCACTCACCATTACTCACCCATTCACTCACCCATTCACTCACCCATTCACTCACCCATTCACTCACCATTCCTCACTCACTCACCCATTCACTCACACTCACTCACCCATTCACTCACACATTCACTCACACTCACTCCCATTCACTCACCCATTCACTCACACATTCACTCACACTCACTCCCCATTCACTCACCCATTCACTCACACCTCACCCATTCACTCACTCACCCATTCGCTCACCCATTCACTCACACATTCACTCGCCCGTTCACTCACACATTCACTCACCCATTCACTCACCCATTCACTCACACATTCACTCACCCATTCACTCACCCATTCGCTCACTCATTCACTCACTCACACATTCACTCACCCATTCACTCACCCATTCACTCACCCATTCACTCACTCATTCACTCACACGTTCACTCACCCATTCACTCACACGTTCACTCACCCATTCACTCACACGTTCACTCACCCATTCACTCACACATTCACTCACCCATTCACTCACCCATTCACTCACCCATTCACTCACTCACCCATTCACTCACCCATTCACTCACCTGTTCACTCACCCATTCACTCACCCATTCACTCACCCGTTCACTCACCCATTCACTCACCCATTCACTCACCCATTCACTCACCCATTCACTCACCCATTCACTCACCCATTCACACACTCATTCACTCACCCGTTCACTCACCCATTCACTCACCCATTCACTCACCCGTTCACTCACCCATTCGCTCACTCATTCACTCACCCGTTCACTCACCCTTCACTCACCCGTTCACTCACCCATTCACTCACCCATCACTCACCCGTTCACTCACCCATT
>NW_028169690.1:0-17941 GCF_963971535.1 Notolepis coatsorum | reverse complement strand
AATCGGTTTTACCGTTTTGACACTATTTCTCACTACTACTCCGGTTCAATCTCTCTCTCTCTTTAAATTGGGTTGTTTTCACAGTCAAAGACACTGGAATCGACGTATCGTTTTTCTCTCAGGTCTCGATTCGCACTCTCCTCTTTAAACGGGGGGAGTTTGAGAACGACGCTGACCAGGCTCTGCATAGAACACACTGCCCTGCGAGTTTGTCCGTCTGTCCGTCTGTTTGTTTGTTTGTGCGTCACTCGAACCCTCCCCCCCCCTCCCCCGAGCGCCCGGCTGGAGGCGGTGGTGTGGTGGCTTACGTACGCATGACCCCGAAGTCCCTTGATGTTAAATCCGTCTTCTTCTTCTTCTTCTCGTAAAG
This sequence comes from Notolepis coatsorum, assembly GCF_963971535.1. Lineage (NCBI taxonomy): Eukaryota > Metazoa > Chordata > Actinopteri > Aulopiformes > Paralepididae > Notolepis > Notolepis coatsorum. The sequence continues at coordinate 17,571 of NW_028169690.1, read as the reverse complement.
AGGACCCTGAATGGTAAAGTAATTTTTTTCCTGTTTCGAGGAGCACGGTGAACAAATAGCCACAGGCAGGGTGTATTATCGGCTTTTCATTTCTCGCAGCCAAAACATTCCGCCGCGCGGGGGGGGGGGGGGGGGGGGGGGGGGGGGGCGCGGGGGCTCTGACCTCGCCGGGGGAATGCGTGGTCCTCTCACATGTGGCCGCTCCTCCGCTCCGGACGCCCCTGGCCGCCGCACTTTAGCGTTTAGCATGCTGATGACTCAGAGTCCCAGTGACCCCGAAAGCCATAATGGAAAAGACTCCTCTTGACCACTCGTCCGGCCCCCACCCTCCTCCTCCCTCCCTCCCCATCCCTCCCTCCTCCCTCCTCCTCCTCATCCCTCCGTCCTCCTCCTCCTCCCTCGTCCCTTTGCCCCCTCAGTTCTCACTGCTGCTGCTCCTCTCTCTTGAGCCACTCGTCCGGCCCCTACCCTTCTCATCGTCCCTCATCATCCCTCCTCCCTCCTCCTCCCAACCACTTGTCCGGGCCCTACCCTCCTCCTCCTCCTCCTCTTGACCACCCGTCCGGGCCCCTTCCCTCCTCCTCTCGTCGACCACCCGTCCGGCCCCTACCCTCCTCCTCCCTCCCTCCTCCTCTCGACCACTCGTCCAGCCTCTGCCCTTCTCATCGTCCCTCCTCATCCCCCTCTCGGTTCTCACTGCTCCCCCCCCCCCCTCACAGAAGAGAGGTGAGCAGATCAAATCGCAGCAGCTCCTGCAGCCGAGTAGAATGTGTTCAGAAAACATTTGGGGGGGGGGGGGGGGGGGGGAAGCCAAGCGAGAGATGCTCTGAAAACTCTGCTGCCTGACGTCACGTTTGATCCAAAAACGTTGATGAAAATACTGTAAGTACTCAGTCTAGTGATGTGTCCCTGTTTGTCCTTCGTTTTTTGATGCTTGTGTGGAACGAACTCATCGACACCACGAGGTGGATCGCTGTCCTGACGGGACCCAGTGAGTTACGGTGTATGATGTGTAAAAATACATATAGAAACTTCAACAACGAAACTAAAAAGAAAATACAGGGTGCTGTAAAGATGTCACTTTTCAGTTGTGTTTGATTCCCCCCCTCCCTCCCCCCCTCTCTTTTAACCCCTAATGAATTTTACATGCTTTTTGCACTGAATTTTGTTTGTACAACTGAAGATTTTTTTTATTTGTGTGTCATGTTGTGAAATTGCAAATCAGACATTATGGTAAAAAAAATTAAAAAAAGTATGTATATTATTTGGCCGTTGCCATTGTGACCTCACAATGTACATAACCCCGTTAGTTTATTTATTAACCCTTCATGTTGTTAAATGCACTCGGATTAGCAGAAGAAAAAAGGGAGGACTGTGTTGATGATGATGATGATGATGATGATGATGATTAATAAATCTCATGATGTTTTCCTTCCTAGTGCTGTTGGGTTTTTTCTCATCTGAGCTGAAGATGTAATCTGTGATCAGTGTGGGTGACTTGCAGATTAGAGACCTCCATGATCACTTTAGTCCAACGGAGACTATTTGAAAAGTGTCCGAAATAATGCCCTCTTTGTAGGCTGTGATTTTGGGATCAATCGGTTAAAAAACAACCAGAATAAAGATAAAATGGAAGTGCTTTATTATTCAGTAGAAATGACTATGATCAGTGTGGGTGACTTGACTTATTTTGTTTAGATTGTATCTTCCATTTGGAAAATAAATGGTCTGGTATATATGTTTGTGCTAAGATTTGAGTTAACTTAATAGTTAATAATAGCTGTACTACAGACCCACAAAGATATGATCCGTAATCCCAGTGGAACAGTCTGTAAACTGAAAGGGAGGAGCTAACGGTGAAACAAACCTACGACCGGAGCACAGTCTCTCTATACAGGATACATTCTCTCATTGGTTTAAAGCCCAGTCAGTGATCCAAAGGTAAACATGAGTCGCCCCACCTCCAAAAATAAGAAATAGAAACAGAGCCATGTTTTCATTCTCTAGTAGTTGACCGACACTAGAAAAGAAGTATGTATATGTTTTAATTTTTTTATTGTATTTGCTGTATTCTGATGACTTTACCATTAAGTTTGTGTTGGTAACTTAACACACTGGAGTAAAACGGGCCTATATTCTGATTTACAACGGGGTTTAGAAAGTCCCAACGTGCATCATTTCCATCTATCTCTTCAATAATTTGTTGTGAATAACCCCCCCCCCCCCCCCCCCCCCCCGCATTGACACGGTCGAAACAATCACGGATTGGGGCTAAGTTAATGGAATAATAGCTAAATGAAAACTATTTCTCTTTTCTCTTCTCCTCGGTAGCCCCTGCAGGGACCACTCTGAGGAGCACGCTGCTCTATTAACCCTTTCACCCGCCACACGACAGGCCGGTTAACCCTTTCACTGTGACAATACAGAAGGTTAGCTAATGATGGAGCATCGCCGTGTCGGTTGTTGTGTGATAGTAAAGGGCTAACCTTCTGCCGTGTGGCAGTGAAAGGGTTGTTAAGTAGTGCTGGTGAGGACAGTGCCCACTCTCACCAGCGGGGGGAGTTCCTGACACTTCCAGACGACCCCGTCTCCTCCTCTCTGTGGTCCATGCAAGGCCCCCACCCCGTCAATAAATCTGCAGCCGCAGGGCTTCAGGGTTCAGCCTCTACATTTCACTCCCTCATTAGACACGGTTATTATTACACATAATCGTAAATTAGAAGGCCCCCGAAAGAAGGGTAATCATTCATAAAAAGCTATAATTTTACATGGAAAGATTTCTCGCTCTCTTTATTTATTTATTTATTTTTCATCACAGAGAAATATTAGTATCGTAGAATAATTAACACCGTAGCTTCACTGACGAAGAAGGAGCCTTGTTGATCGTTGCCGAAAACACAAGTTGGAATCTCAGGGCGGAGTAGTCGTCCGAGAATGTTTTATTTGGACGAGCTTTCTCCCTCATAAAATAATTTTTTTAAATCCTGCCTGGAGAGGAGCCCAACACTACTGTAAGTACATATATAAAAACACTTTTTAGTTTGAGTTTTTTCATTCCATGTGTTGTGTTTATACCATTAACCCTCGAAGACCCAGTTCCCCCAGCCAACAACATTAGCTTCTTTCAGAGGGCCAGAGCTCAAGTCTTAAAGCTAGCGAGTGTAAAATGGTTAAACGGTGCTTTTTATATATAACAGCTTTTATCCAAAGCGATTTACAATTTGTTCCTCACATTCACCCACACCAGTGTCGTAGGACTAGAGTCCGAGTCCTGGGCTGATTTTCAGGACTCGTGACTCGACTTGGACTTGAGCACTGATGATGACTCGGACCTGGACTTGGACTCGAGCACTGACTGCAATTCGGACTCGGAAGGTGCAGACTCGGACTCGGACTTGTTAATTGATAAATAGTTATTTATTTAAAAAAAATCATTTGGCATAAGATATTGATGGCTAGTTCATTTGTTTGGCTATTGTGTCGCAAAGTAAATAAACTCCCTTTGTGGTGACCGCTGTGTCATTTATGTTTAATGTAGACCTTTTTGGACTAGGACTCGGACACTGGGGACTCGAGACTCGACTCGGACTTGAGATTTAGTGACTCGACTACAACACTGACTCACACATTCACACACCGACGGCAGAGAGACGACCATGCAAGGTGCCGACCTGCTCATCGAGGGAGCAGTTAGGGGGTTAAGTGTCTTGCTCAAGGACACTTTGACGCGCTGCCCGGGAGGAGCGGGAATCGAACCGGGAACCTCTGGATTACCAGACGACTGCTCTACCTCCCGAGCCACTGTCGCCCCAGATGCTGGTATTGTATGAAAGCAGACGACCTTAGGGATCTATTTACCATGTCATGCTAGCTTGTCAGGAAGGGGGCTAAATAAGAATAATAAACTTTATTTGTATAGCACTTTTCATACAAGGATTGCAGCTCAAAGTGCTTCACAGCAGCAAATAAAGACTGCAATAAATAAATAAATAAAAAGAGCACAAAATTGGCAGATCAAGAGCAATGCATAAAGTGCAGACATAAAATAAGTATAAAACGAGTATCAAATTGCTCCAAGGTTAGGCTAAATGTTGGCGAGGGAAACACTGGTATGGCCTTGACCTCTGACCTCAAGATATCTGAATAAAGATAGTTTCTCTGGGTATACCCACGAGTCTCCCCTTTACAGACACGCCCACTTTATTCTAATCCCATGCAGTGTTTTTCCATGCAGTAATAAATATGAACAGTTATTTTCGCCTGTTGTATACATGGTGTATTTGAATACTTCTGCATACTGGGCTCCCTAATAGAATAGAATAGAATAGAAGTACTTTAGAGGGGAATTCAGCACCACAGATCACTCCCAATGAACATTCAATTAGTCAAAAGTCACAAATAAGAATAGGAATAAGGAGAGTAAAAATAAAAAATACACAGTCAGAGAACATTCTAAAATATGTATATACTTTCTAATATACAGTAATATACAGTAGAGAGTAGACGGTAGAAACAGTCTTGAAATTGCATAGGTTTTGGTATGACTGGAAACTGAGACTTGTGGATCCAATGAGCGCAATTATATTCATGTGTGATGATGTTAGTCCCCATAGTAACCATTTCACTGTAGTGATAAAACATTATTATCTTGTGTTTTTTTTACTTGACCTCACTGTATAAAATGACCTATTGTGACCTCTAGGATGATCACATCCTCGTGAAACTTTACAACCACAAACTAGAGACCTGGAGCATTTAGATAGAGGGTGTATGGCTTCCCTCGGTATATTCACAATAAGGAGGGGTTTCAGAGAGATTTATAGATCAGTAATGTTCACCAATCGCCATAAAATGCAATTCTTACAGAAATCTCCAAACGTCAAAGGTTTTTGACATGGTTTCTATGGTGTTCCTCAAGGTCTTGGTGTCTTAGTGTGCTATTTTGAATGTTTCTATGGTGTTCCTCACGGTCTTTTTAAAATTCTATTTAGCCTTTATTTAACCAGGTTTGTCCCAATTGAGATCCAGGATCTCTTTTACAAGGGAGACCTGGTCAAGAATAGCAGCAACACAAAGTTTCAAAATACACACATAGACATTACAGATAAAAGTAACGTTGCAAAATGGTCAGATAAAACATTTGCACACAGAATGTTGTGTTTTGAATGTTTCTATGGTGTTCCTCAAGGTCTTGGTGTCTTAATGTGGTATTTATTATGTTTCTATGGTGTTCCTCAAGGTCTTGGTGTCTTAATGTGGTATTTATTATGTTTCTATGGTGTTCCTCAATGTCTTGGTGTCTTAATGTGGTATTTATTATGTTTCTATGGTGTTCCTCAAGGTCTTGGTGTCTTAATGTGGTATTTATTATGTTTCTATGGTGTTCCTCAAGGTCTTGGTGTCTTAATGTGGTATTTATTATGTTTCTATGGTGTTCCTCAAGGTCTTGGTGTCTTAATGTGGTATTTATTATGTTTCTATGGTGTTCCTCAAGGTCTTGGTGTCTTAATGTGGTATTTTGGTGGTATGTTTGACAAATCAATTCTCAAAGTGATCAAACGTTTCTAAATGTTGCACCAAATCTGTCTAACAAATGGTATCAACTCAAATGTATCTTTAGGTTCCAGCTTTCAGATGATGTCACCACTTCTATGTGGCATCTACTGTTGACCCCCTAAAGACCCCCCACCCCCCCCTAGAAAAGACAAAAACAGGTATATGGTGGTTCTCTAAGGGTTAAAAGAAACCATTTAACTGAATCAGTCCCAATGAAAACTGAAGTTCCACGACCAGATTCAACAGAGCTGCCTCCTAACCTCAACACTGAGGTTTTTCCTCATCAAGGTTCAAGAGATCTGTGGAGGCCCCTGTTGGAGCAAGGGGGGGGGGGGAGAGAGAGGAAGAGGGGGAGAGAGAGAGAAAGGAAGAGGGGGAGAGAGAGAAAGAAGAGAGAGAGGGAGAGACAGAGAGGGGCGAGAGACAGGGGGAAAGGGGGAGGGAGTGAGAGAGATAGAGGGAGAGAGAGATTGGGAGAAAGAGGAGAGATAGAGAGGGGAGATGCGGATGGAGAGAGAGGGGGGAGAGGGAGAGAGAGAGGAGAGAGAGAGAGAGACAGAAAGAGGGGGAGAGAGAGGGAGGGAGCAAGATAGAGAGAGGGAGGGAGAGAGAGAGAGGAAGAGAGAGAGAGAGAAAGAAGAGAGAGATAGAGAGAGATAGAAGAGAGAGAGAGATAGAGAGGGGAGATGCGGAGGGGGAGAGACGGGGAGGGAGAGAGAGACAGACAGAGAGAGAGATAGAGAGGGAGGGAGAGAGAGAGAGAGGAGAAAGAGAGAGAGAGGTCATTGTGTAAATCTGGAATTCGACCATGCATTTTTACTAGGTTTTGATCCTCCGATTGAGAATACGTAGCGTACACAGCTGTGGGTTATATAACCGATCAGGTCAGTGCGTCTTTATCATTGGCACTTCAGGACATTCATTACTTGATTTTGGTTTCCCTCTTGGAAACATCCAGCCCCTCCGCGGTGGTGGAACAGTGTGAGAGACCGAGGAGAGAGAGAGAGTTCCCTCTGAAACGCTACAGAAGACACCGCAACACATTCTTTTGTCATGGAACAGAGTCTGTGAAGCTAGTTGCTGCTGCTCAACACGGATGACTCGATGGAACCAATGCGGGGATCCGTATTCCAAAGGCAACCACATCACGGGTTGGCTGGGCCTGGGTCAGTTTTCCTAGAGAGACTCTACTATAAGAGAGTTTGCTGCTACCGAGGTCAGCTGGACCACTTCCGATTGGTTGTGAGTAGGGATGCTCGATATTGGCATTTTTACCGATACCGATATACCGATATTGTCCAACTTTTAATTTCCGATACCGATATTAACCGATATCAACCGTGCAGGGTTTCCCCCCCCCCCCAAAAAACTGAATAATTTCAGGTAATTAACATGTTGTGGAATTAACATAACATTATGCATACTTTTGACAATAAATAAAATCAGAATTTGTTCTTACTTGCTTGCCTGGGTAAATAAAGGTTATAGAAATGTAAAAAAAAAATTGAAAACCGATACCGATATTTTCCGATATCACATTTTAATGCCAATATCGGTAGGCCGATAATATCGGACATCCCTAGTTGTGAGCCCTTGTGTCCGATGTGTGTCAGAGAAATGACCGGGTATTAAAAGAGCAATAGGTGGCCCTTAATTTTGGGGCAGAACTTAGAAATATTTTCAAATCTTTAAACCGATAGCTATGTGTTACGTTAGCAGCAGGCCTTTGTGTACGCACGCAACTGTTATGTGTATTACAACTGCGTGTCTCGACTAGAGGGTTTGATAGACGGCTTGCTCGTTCCAATCATTTGTCTTGGTCGCACGTTTGATTGGATGGCCTTTGTTTTAGCTCCCGCCCCTTACCAGGAAGGAACCACTATCGACTACTATCGATTACTGTGGAGATATAATAAGAAATCTAAAATGTTGCCAGAAATCTGTGGTCACCTATTGAATCTTATTGTTTTAAGCTGATCCAATGTCCTCCAGCGTTGGTATGTTCACACTCATCTGTCATTTTGACAGTAGTGGAAGAAGTACACAGTTTCTTTTACTGAAGTAAAAGTAGAAATACCCAGATTAAATAGTACTCTGGTAAATGTAACGGTACTCCGTCCAAAGTTCTAAAAGTAGAGAAGTATTTCACATCGAATGTACTACACCTGTTAAGATGTAGCCCTATTTTCAGAAATACCGCCTAAAGGTATACATGCCCAAGTAAATGGAAGATTGCTCCACTTCTACAAGGTCAATTTGCATGTTCTTGGTATCTAGGAACATCTAGGGACCTGAGGGAATGTGTTCCCAGTGTCTGAAATATTGTGTCTGTTACTAGGCTTGAGTAAATTGTGATGAAACAAAGGAGAATACAAATTATAAATATTTTTTAACATCTTTGCCGTTGAATAACAATCATGAAAACATTGAAGTTATTTTGATTACGCTGAAATGAATAAAGGGAAATGATCAAACGGAAGGATTTGTAGATACAGTAATACATTATAATCCATTTGAATTATAATTATATTTGACCTTGAACTTGACCTTGACCATATTATGGCCAAATTATACATCTATATTGGATAGGGGAAACGCTCCTCTTTCCAATGGCAGTGTTACATCTGGATTTAGTCATTTCCTTGTGGTTTTACGATAAAAGAGATATAATTAGAATTTTTTTCGATAAATTCGTATTTTCGGTAAATCTTAAAAACATTGGTAAAATTTTAATTTGATCAAAAAAAACATTGGTAAAATTTAAATATACCCTTTGACTGCTGTTTTGATAGGGTTACGGTCACGTGGGCCCTCTTTTTTTTTATCCACTTTTTCTCCCATTTTCTATATTTTCTCCCATCCCAATTTCGTATCATCCAATTCAACCCTCCCCTGTCACGGACGCTGTTTCTTGCCTCCCACAAGCCGGCTGCAATGTGGACTAAGTCATACATAGCACGAGTCCCCTCCGGTACTTGAGGTAACAGCAGTCGCATCTTTTCACCTGCGCAGCTCGATCTCTCAGTGGCGAGGAGTAACGCGTGGGAGGCTCACGCTGCCCCCGACACTTCCTGATTCTACTGCGCAGGCGCACCAACCGACCTGTAGGAGTCGCTGTCCACAACGCCCGATCCCCACCCATCAGTTTCCCCACCCCCTAATACGGCCAATGTGTATTAGTACGGACGACCAGCTAAACTGAAAGCAAATGTGGAGTGCTGGGCTCGAACAGGCGAGCCCAGCGTCTCCAGATTTCGTGGCGAGCGCCTTGCCCACTACGCCACGTAGCCGCCCGGTCACGTGGGCCCTCTTGAGGACGCCCCACTTTGCCGACCTCTAGTGGCTTGGGTGTGCATTTCAATATATATATATATATATATAGAATTAAAGCCCTATTTGTTGCCTGTCGATTGCCGTTTCAGGCGACAAAATCCATTCAGCGGCTCTCGAGTTACATGCCGTTATGCGAGGTGTGCGCCAAAGTACACGGCAAAGTACACGACACGTACACCACTCCCGGGGCTCTAGCTTCGTCAATCATTTTGCGATCTCGAAAAGTTTTGGACAGGGTTGTAGCCAATGAGCATGGCTTTCCAGTGATATCCCAGGTGGGGATCTAATACAGTCTGCATTGATCGATTTATGATTTACAAAAAAAAGGTCATGTTAATGCAGTCTGTGGTCCAGTTATGATGCTCTGATCACGTCCTCTCGGAGTTGGCAAGGCTTCAAAACTCAAAGTACATCATCTTCATAAAACTTTTGCCACGTTTTCTATGCAAAATCGTTTTCCTTCAAAGTAACCGATGGGTTCAGATAAATACAGGCGAGTAAAAAAGTACAAAGTACCCTAAAGGTAAAGTACAAGTACCTTGGAGCCGAGTCACTAAATCTCGAGTCCCCGGTGTTCGAGTCCGAGTCACCAAAGAAGAGCCTGAGTCCGAGTCGAGTCCCCGTTACCCTAGTCCGAGTCCGAGTCCAAGTCATCGAGGTTGAGTCCACTCCACTCTGGCAGTCAAAGAGCTGACATACAAATAAAAGGTCTACATTAAACATAAATGACACAGCAGTCACCGTTTCAAAGGGAGTTAATTTACTTTGTGACACAATAGCCAAACAAATGCACTAGCCATCAATATCTTATGCCAAATGATTAGGGCCTATTGGGCGGCTACGTGGCGTAGTGGGCAAGGCGCTCGCCACGAAATCTGGAGACGCTGGGCTCGCCTGTTCGAGCCCAGCGCTCCACATTTGCTTTCAGTTTAGCTGGTCGTCCGTACTAATACACATTGGCCGTATTACGGGGAGGGAAACTGATGGGTGGGGATCGGGCGTTGTGGACAGCGACTCCTACAGGTCGGTTGGTGCGCCTGCGCAGTAGAATCAGGAAGTGTCGGGGGCAGCGTGAGCCTCCCACGCGTTACTCCTCGCCACTGATAGATCGAGCTGCGCAGGTGAAAAGATGCGACTGCTGTTACCTCAAGTACCGGAGGGGACTTGTGCTATGTATGACTTAGTCCACATTGCAGCCGGCTTGTGGGAGGCAAGAAACAGCGTTCGTGACAGGGGAGGGTTGAATTGGATGATACGAAATTGGGATGGGAGAAAAATATAGAAAATGGGAGAAAAAGTGGATACAAAAAAATTATTAGGGCCTATTACTATTTATTTTTTAAATAAATAACTGTATTTATCAATTAAGTCAGAGTCCTCGTCTGCACCTTCCGAGTCCGAATGCAGTCAATGCTCGAGTCCAAGTCCGAGTCTGAGTCATCATCAGGGCTCGAGTCCAAGTCGAGTCAGGGTTTGGAAATCCAAAAAAAGTCGAGTCAATCCAGAAAGTCCAAGTGGACTCGAGTGCTACTACAACACTGCACTCGAGTAAAACATACTTAATCGCTTTCTGTGGCCTGCTTGTTGAAAAAATGACTAAACCCAAAGCCAGGATGTGGGGACTGAGCCAGTGAATGCACAGGGACTGTTTACTACACACTGTTACTGCGCTGTGTAAATACACAGGATTTAGGTGCTGACAGGAACCTCGCAGAAACACTGGTGGCCACGAGCACATCACACACACCTCCCAGACTATTTATAGCACGGCGGCGGGACGGGAACGCTTTGATTCATTTTAGAAGCCGCGGCTACTGTTTAGGAAGGGCCCGTCTGGATGTATCCCTGTACCTATTGTGATCTCCAATCACTCGTGCGAACGCCTCACAGAGAGACGGTAATCCTCTCTCCAAACAAAGTCCCGGGACACACTACGTTGACTGGATCAGATCCTTTCTTTCTCTCCCCCTCTCTCCCTCCCTCCCTCTCTCTCTCTCTCTCTCTCTCTCTCTCTCTCTCTCTCTCTCTCTCTCCCTCTCTCTCTCTCCATTTCAACAGACTGGGAGGCTGGTGTGAAAGGGTGATTAATGGTGATCGTTGAGGCGTACAGTAAGTGCTGATAGTGGAAATGCAGTCTGGGGTGATTTAAGAGTTTGGGGGGGCGGTGGATTGATAGATTCTCTTCTCTCCTTCCCGCCCTCGGTCGGTCGAGAGGGGAGGAGGTACTGAGTGACACCGGGGTGACTGAGTGGTTTGGTTTCTAACCCACGCTCTCGGCGCTGCTGCTGAATAAGGTTAATCCGCGGCGCTCCAGTTTGACTCCCACGAACATAAGGAGCGCTAATCCACAGTGTCGGGGGAGTCCACTTTGCGAGCGTGTAGTTTTGCAAGCTAACCCATTATTACGTCACACTGGAAGACGTTGGACAACAGCTAAGCTAGCATCAGGAGGAGGAATGTATAGTTCTGTTAACTCAAGTAATTAACTACTTTTACACATGTGAACAGCTGCCTGCCAGTCGAACGTAAACCAACACTAAAATAACCCTGATCTGGTTCCTTCGCAGAAAAAGTGCAAGGATAGGATTTTGATTGTTGTTATAATGTGCCTTGCCGTTATAACACTCAACATGAATTGCATATTACAAGCTACTGCTAAATGTAGTTAACCCTTGTGTGGTGTTCACCTTTAACCCTTGTGTGGTGTTCACCTTTAACTTGTGTGTGGTGTTCTCCTTTAACCCCTGTGTGGTGTTCACCTTTAACTTGTGTGTGGTCACGGTGTTCTCCTTTAACCCTTGTGTGGTGTTCTCCTTTAACCCTGGTGTGGTGTTCTCCTTTAACCCCTGTGTGGTGTTCTCCTTTAACCCTTGTGTGGTGTTCTCCTTTAACCCTGGTGTGGTGTTCTCCTTTAACCCTTGTGTGGTGTTCTCCTTTAAGCCTTGTGTGGTGTTCTCCTTTAACCCCTGTGTGGTGTTCTCCTTTAACCCTGGTGTGGTGTTCTCCTTTAACTTGTGTGGTGTTCTCCTTTAACCCTTGTGTGGTGTTCTCCTTTAACCCTTGTGTGGTGTTCTCCTTTAACCCCTGTGTGGTGTTCTCCTTTAACTTGTGTGTGGTGTTCTCCTTTAACCCTGGTGTGGTGTTCTCCTTTAACCCCTGTGTGGTGTTCTCCTTTAACCCCTGTGTGGTGTTCTCCTTTAACCCTGGTGTGGTGTTCTCCTTTAACCCCTGTGTGGTGTTCACCTTTAACCCTTGTGTGGTGTTCTCCTTTAACCCTTGTGTGGTGTTCTCCTTTAACCCCTGTGTGGTGTTCTCCTTTAACCCTGGTGTGGTGTTCTCCTTTAACCCTTGTGTGGTGTTCTCCTTTAACCCTTGTGTGGTGTTCTCCTTTAACCCTTGTGTGGTGTTCTCCTTTAACCCCTGTGTGGTGTTCTCCTTTAACTTGTGTGGTGTTCTCCTTTAACCCTTGTGTGGTGTTCTCCTTTAACCCCTGTGTGGTGTTCTCCTTTAACTTGTGTGGTGTTCTCCTTTAACCCTTGTGTGGTGTTCTCCTTTAACCCTGGTGTGGTGTTCTCCTTTAACCCTTGTGTGGTGTTCTCCTTTAACCCTTGTGTGGTGTTCTCCTTAAACCCCTGGTGTGGTGTTCTCCTTTAACCCTTGTGTGGTGTTCTCCTTTAACCCCTGGTGTGGTGTTCTCCTTTAACCCTGGTGTGGTGTTCTCCTTTAACCCTGGTGTGGTGTTCTCCTTTAACCCTTGTGTGGTGTTCTCCTTTAACCCCTGGTGTGGTGTTCTCCTTTAACCCCTGTGTGGTGTTCTCCTTTAACCCCTGTGTGGTGTTCTCCTTTAACCCTGGTGTGGTGTTCTCCTTTAACCCTGGTGTGGTGTTCTCCTTTAACCTCTGTGTGGTGTTCTCCTTTAACCCTGGTGTGGTGTTCTCCTTTAACCCTGGTGTGGTGTTCTCCTTTAACCCTTGTGTGGTGTTCTCCTTTAACCCCTGTGTGGTGTTCACCTTTAACCCTGGTGTGGTGTTCTCCTTTAACCCTGTGTGTGGTGTTCTCCTTTAACCCTTGTGTGGTGTTCTCCTTTAACCTTGTGTGGTGTTCTCCTTTAACCCTTGTGTGGTGTTCTCCTTTAACCCTTGTGTGGTGTTCTCCTTTAACCCCTGTGTGGTGTTCACCTTGTACCCTTGTGTGGTGTTCTCCTTTAACCCCTGTGTGGTGTTCTCCTTTAACCCTGTGTGGTGTTCTCCTTTAACCCTTGTGTGATGTTCATGTTTAACCCTTGTGTGGTGTTCACGTTTTTGTTACTCACCCAGTCATGTACAAATACTCAACAGCTGTTAACGGTATGTCAATTACACACAATATAGTGAGCATATATGGGTAATACTTGCCATCTGCCTCTGCTCACAGATCACATAAATCATAAATAAAAGTGCTATTCATTTTTATTGTTTATATCATACACACCGCACATACTGTATGTACTGTAATATAAATGTGTGGTGGGGAAATGAGCCACAAGGCCAATGAGAGTCTCATGTGGGGGGAAAAAAAGTATTCATTGTACCATTTCTCTGTTAGTAAACATTGAAAACATGGGTGAAACCATTACTTTAATGACTTAGTTACTCCCCAACACTGCTGATCTATATACAGAGTGATGTCATAATGTTATGGAATATATGGTCTGGTGCTGCAAACAGAGGTCGGGGGGGGAGGGGGCTACATTGTTCCATGTGAGGTTCCACTACAACGCGGGGAAAACTCCACTCGCTGCTCCCTACACTTTCCACTGGACTAAAGACGCGGAGATTCTCTACTACGCAAGCAGCGGAGTATATCGATCTCAGAATCCTGTTAGGTAACGCGGCCGGCTCGTCCAGCAGCGCGGTGGACGACGTACTACTTACTACTACTGTACGTATGGAGTTTCCATATGATGGAACGTATTAGTTCATACAATTTGGAAAGAAAGAAAAAAAAAGAAGAGGAAAATGTTTTCCAGACATCACAGTTTGTGGCAGGATGGTGAAACACGATTCCTTATTATGTCTCAATAACAGTACTGTCCACAACCAGGACCAGAACCAGAACCATGTCCCTATGTCTCAATAACAGTACTGTCCAGAACCAGGACCAGGTCCAGAACCATGTACAGAACCAGAACCATGTCCCTATGTCTCAATAACAGTACTGTCCAGAACCAGGACCAGGTCCAGAACCATGTACAGAACCAGAACCATGTCCCTATGTCTCAATAACAGTACTGTCCAGAACCAGGTCCAGAACCAGGTCCCTATGTCTCAATAACAGTACTGTCCAGAGTTAATTATATTGATTTGTTATATTGTTTACACTGCTTTGTCACCTGTACCATGTCTTCTACTACCTGTACCTCCCCTCCCCTCCCCTCTCCCCCACGCTGCTATGATGCCTGCATTTCCCCAAAGGGATCAATAAAGGAATATCTTATCTTATATCCAGAACCATGTGCCTATGTCTCAATAACAGTACTGTCCAGAACCAGGACCATGTCCCTATGTCTCAATCACCAGTGCAGTACTATATATATATATCCATATATGTCTCAATATACCTGCATATAATCCTTCTATATGCAGCATATATATAAGCCTACTTATACACCTGCATATAACCCATATAATGCTGTATATACCGTATATATCTATCCACATCTGTCTGTACATGCCTGCATATAATCCTTTTTACATAGCTGTAGATACTATATCTATATATCTGTACATATCTGTAGATACTATATCTATATCTGTACATATCCCTTACCTATACTCTTACTAGTTACGCTGCTGGCCAGGTATGGGCAGGGTAATAGTAGAAACTTTTAGAAAGACATAAATATAGGCAATATAATTATAATAAAGATACAAATTAAATAAATTCATTAACTCTGAATATAGAAATATGAGAAAAGTAAACAGTGTAATCAAAGGTGCAGATGAGTGGTCTGTATGCCCCATCGGGTATACGTTACAATAACTATGGGCAATAAAACACTTGGAATCTGAATATATTCTATGAGTATGGTTTGGTTGGGTATGGTTTATTCTTAATCCCCGAGGGGAAACATGGTTTGCCACCAGAGCGCATACAAATACACAAACAAGAAACAACAACATACTACTGTACAAGTTACATAACACAGTAAAAACAAGAGAAGAATAGAGCCTCTCAACACAGAGCCAGCGGTGTTCATTAAATAATTTAACCGCAGCGGGAACAAAGGACCTTCTCACACTGTAAAGTAAACAGTATGACACAGGTGCAGTACACACAGAGTAAAGTACCCTAACAGGCATGATATGCGCCACGCCACACATCATACGTTGTAGTCCGGCGTGCAGCTTAGGTGGTAAGAGTGAGACACACTCAGTGATCAGACATTCCTATAGTAGTTATTGAGTTCTGCTGCCGTTAGTTCTCCAGCTTGTCCCAGCGGTCCCTGCCCACTGTTGTGTGTTCTGTGCGGTTCTGTGTTATATCAGTTACCTCAAGTCTGTAGTAGTAGTAGTAGTAGTAGTAGTAGTAGTAGTAGTAGTAGTAGTAGTAGTAGTAGTAGTAGTAGTAGTAGTAGTAGTAGTAGTAGTAGTAGTAGTAGCAGCAGCAGCAGCAGCAGCAGCAGCAGCAGTAGTAGTAGTAGTAGGAGTAGTAGTAGTAGTAGTAGTAGTAGTAGTAGTAGTAGTGTAGTAGTCAGCAGCAGCAGCAGCAGCAGCAGCAGCAGCAGCAGTAGTAGTAGTAGTAGTAGTAGTAGTACATATTCTTTATATTCTTTCTTGTTTTACTCTCTTGCTAGCTTTTATTCTTTTACAATGTAGCGCTTTGAGATTGCTCCACAACTATAAAGCGCCCTACAAATCATGTATAGTAGTAGTAGTAGTAGTAGTAGTAGTAGTAGTAGTAGTAGTAGTAGTAGTAGTATATTGATTTTGATAATGATTGATAATCAATTGATTGATTGAAAACTTTATTAACAGATTGCAGAATGGGTACAGTACAGCTCAATACATACAATTGTTAAGGGGATGTAGACCAGAGAAACGACTTTCGTCTTGTTTACATCAGGGTCCCCCATTTTCAATTCATCATAACATATATGACATTTACATTTAGAGAGACATACTGACATACATGACATACAGATAGACAGTACTGCTACATCTATACATTTATGACATACCAGATTTGCTAATACAGTACTGTTTGTGATACAAAAAGTGTCCAGAAAAGAGAGTATATACCTTTGGACGTAGAAACTGTACATTGGAGGAGGTTGGGTAGGTGGGGTGGGGTGGGTGGGGGGGGAACTGTACATTGGAGGTGGTGGGGGGGGGGGGGGGGGGGGGTGGTTAGGGGGAGCTCATAGTAGTAGTAGTATTAGGCAGTGACTGGGAGCACAGTGTTTTATATGTTGTGACTGTGTTGCGTGGGATGGGCCATAGAGAGATGGCACGACACTAAAATAAGACCTCATTAATTAATTCACCACAAAGACACTAATGTACAGCTGTGCTGGATGTACTCTATGTGTGCAGGGGGGGTCACTGAGAGTGTACGTGGGACTGAGACACTGAAGTCCATATGCCTCTCTCCTCTGCCCTCGCCTGCCTTTTCTAGAAAATAGTTTCCATGAGACATGATATAATGTGTGCCTTTCCATGAGACATGATATAATGTGTGCCATTTCATATCGGAGTTCCTCCACAGCTTGGATTAAGGAACCCCGATCCCACATGTTGTTACACTAGGAAAACTGAAATGGGGTAATGCTCCGGGCCAGGACAGCGCTGCTGCTATGAGCTGTTTTACAGCAGTGATGGAAAACACCACCGCCGGCCTGAACCTGGAAAAAGTGGGCTCCTCTGGCAAGAGAACTAAAATAAACGAAGTGCAAACTCGGCCAGACAGAGTTTTCCCCCTCTCTCTCTCTCTCTCTCTCTCTCTCTCTCTCTCTCTCTCTCTCTCTCTCTCTCTCTCTCTCTCTCTCTCTCTCTCTCTCGCTCTCGCTCTCTCTCTGTCTCTCTCTCTCTTCCCTGTCTCTCTGTCTCTCTGTCTCTCTCTCCCTCTCGCTCTCCTTCTCTCACCCCCCCCCTCTCTCTCCCTCTCTCTTTCTCTCTCTCTCCTTCTCTCCCCCCCCCCCCTCTCTCTCTCTCTCTCTCTCTCTCTCTCTCGCTCTCGCTCTCTCTCTGTCTCTCACTCACTCTCTCTCGCTCTCTCTCTGTCTCTCACTCTCTCTCTCTGTCTCTCTCTCTCCCTCTGTCTCTCTCTCCCTCTCTCTCTCCTTCTCCCCCCCCCTCTCACTCTCTCTATGTCCTCTGTCTGTCTGTCTGTCTCTCTCTCTGTCTATCTGTCTCTCTCTCTCCCTCTCCCTCTCTCTCTCCTTCTCCCCCCCCCCTCTCTCTCTCCTTCTCTCCTCCCCCTCTCTCTCTCTCCTTCTCTCCCCCCCCATCTCTCTCTCTCTCTCCTTCTCTCCCCCCCCTCTCTCTCTCTCTCTCTCTCTCTTTCTCATTCACTCATTCATAATTCAAGTTGCATAAGAGTTCCGTAACGGTGGAGGAATTTACATCTGGTGAACGAGGTCCCGGTCGGGTCGGGGGAGAGAGTTACCCCCCGAAACACACACAAGCGCCGCGGCGTTTATGG
>NW_028169691.1:0-19738 GCF_963971535.1 Notolepis coatsorum | reverse complement strand
AGGTTGCAAGGGCTGAAGCTGCGGTTACACCTTTCGTATCATTTCGTATTGTTTTCTTATACGTATCGCCGCGTATCGCCGCGACGTCATGCGCCTCGAGTCACACTTTCGTTTTTTTTTTCGTTTTTGTCAGCCGAGCACACTGATGTAGTACACTGCCAAAGCAGTAGGTGGCAGTAGGTGGCAAACATGAAGGCAATTTCAACCAATCAGAACGAATGTGCCAATACACTTCCTGGTGGAAGCTCCAGCAAAGAAAATGTCAATAAGGCAGGCGCCTATGCCGCGCCACCATCTTGCTCAATGCAGCAATAATTTTTCAGCAAAGCCTAATAAAAGTGCAATAAACAAAACGGATACATTCACTGTGTGTTCTGCCTGTCATTTGTTGATGAAACAAAACTAACATCAACACAAGTGACCACCAAGAGCGGATAGTTTAGTCTAAAAAACGATCGGTAGCATTGTTAGCTGCATGCTAACGTCAATGGAGTATGCCATTATAACAATATAGCATTGTGGCTAGAAGCTAACGTTAGCTCACGCTACTTAGCCAGCTCCAAAACTGATGATATCGCGAGCTATCAGTAGTTGGATAACATTAGAGACAACGCTGTGTGTATTAAACAAAGGTGAATAGATGACTGGGCCATTTTGTTTAATGCTTGTTAAGTTGAAAGAGGAACTCTGAGCTAACAGGGTCTGAATCCTGATAGCTCACGTTAGCCAGCTGCTCATGCAATCGGTAATGCTAGCAGAATGAATGGATGTAAACTTTATTTAACATATTGCATATGGGTACAATACAATACGGCTCAATACAAACAATTGTTAAGGGAATGCAGACTGTTGTAGCTTGGACTGGGGTCCTTATAACAATAACTTGACAACACATGGTAGCTGAAGCTATTTGGGACACGGAGCTCTGTCCCAAACACACACACTGTTGTCACCGGAAGGGCACGCAGATGGTATCTACTGCGCATGGGCGTTTTCGCAACAACTGCTCCGTGCTGACTACACGCTGTTGTCGAAGCGTTTTTTTTGCGTATCTCCAAACGCAAACACAATTTTGCGTTTCAGCCGTATCCACAAAAAAACGCCAAAAAACGCATTTCTGTGTAGATAGGACATCAAACGTCGTCAAAAACGTATAAAAAAACGCCAGGAATACACTAGTCTAACCATAGCCTGAGAGGAGGGTGGAGGTTGCTGTCTCTGGGGGGAGAGCAGAGAAGGTGTCACTCAGAGGTAGAGCGGACAGGATGTCAGAGGAGAGGGTGGAGGAGGAGAGGGTGGAGGGGGAGAGGGTGGAGGAGGAGAGGGTGGAGGAGGAGAGGGTGGAGGGGGAGAGAGGGTGGAGGAGGAGAGGGTGGAGGGGGAGAGGGTGGAGGGGGGAGAGGGTGGAGGGGGAGAGGGTGGAGAGGGAGAGGGTGGAGGAGGAGAGGGTGGAGGGGGACAGGGTGTCAGAGGAGAGGGTGGAGGAGGAGAGGGTGGAGAGGGAGAGGGTGGAGGAGGAGAGGGTGGCGGGGGAGAGGGTGGAGGGGGAGAGGGTGGAGGAGGAGAGGGTGGCGGGGGAGAGGGTGGCGGGGGAGAGGGTGGAGGAGGAGAGGGTGGAGGAGGAGAGGGTGTCAGAGGAGAGGGTGGAGGAGGAGAGGGTGGCGGGGGAGAGGGTGGAGGGGGAGAGGGTGGAGGAGGAGAGGGTGGAGGAGGAGAGGGTGGAGGGGGAGAGGGTGGAGGGGGAGAGGGTGGAGGAGGAGAGGGTGGAGGAGGAGAGGGTGGAGGAGGAGAGGATGGAGGAGGAGAGGGTGGAGGAGGAGAGGGTGGAGGAGGAGAGGGTGGAGGAGGAGAGGGTGTCAGAGGAGAGGGTGTCAGAGGAGAGGGTGGCGGGGGAGAGGGTGGCGGGGGAGAGGGTGGAGGAGGAGAGGGTGGAGGAGGAGAGGGTGGCGGAGGAGAGGGTGGAGGAGGAGAGGGTGGAGGAGGAGAGGGTGGAGGAGGAGAGGGTGGAGGGGGAGAGGGTGGAGGGGGAGAGGGTGGAGGGGGAGAGGGTGGAGGAGGAGAGGGTGGAGGAGGAGAGGGTGGAGGAGGAGAGGATGTCAGAGGAGAGGGTGGAGGGGGAGAGGGTGGAGGGGGAGAGGGTGGAGGGGGAGAGGGTGGAGGAGGAGAGGGTGGAGGAGGAGAGGGTGGAGGAGGAGAGGATGTCAGAGGAGAGGGTGGAGGGGGAGAGGGTGGAGGGGGAGAGGGTGGAGGGGGAGAGGGTGGAGGAGGAGAGGGTGGAGGGGGAGAGGGTGGAGGAGGAGAGGGTGGAGGAGGAGAGGGTGGAGGAGGAGAGGGTGGCGGGGGAGAGGGTGGAGGAGGAGAGGGTGGAGGGGGAGAGGGTGGAGGAGGAGAGGGTGGAGGAGGAGAGGGTGGAGGAGGAGAGGGTGGAGGAGGAGAGGGTGGAGGGGGAGAGGGTGGCGGGGGAGAGGGTGGAGGAGGAGAGGGTGGAGGAGGAGAGGGTGGAGGGGGAGAGGGTGGAGGAGGAGAGGGTGGAGGGGGAGAGGGTGGAGGAGGAGAGGGTGGAGGGGGAGAGGGTGGAGGAGGAGAGGGTGGAGGGGGAGAGGGTGGAGGAGGAGAGGGTGGAGGGGGAGAGGGTGGAGGGGGAGAGGGTGGAGGAGGAGAGGGTGGAGGAGGAGAGGATGTCAGAGGAGAGGGTGGAGGAGGAGAGGGTGGAGGAGGAGAGGATGTCAGAGGAGAGGGTGGAGGGGGAGAGGGTGGAGGGGGAGAGGATGTCAGAGGAGAGGGTGGAGGAGGAGAGGGTGGAGGGGGAGAGGGTGGAGGGGGAGAGGGTGGAGGAGGAGAGGATGTCAGAGGAGAGGGTGGAGGGGGAGAGGGTGGAGGGGGAGAGGGTGGAGGGGGAGAGGGTGGAGGAGGAGAGGGTGGAGGAGGAGAGGATGTCAGAGGAGAGGGTGGAGGGGGAGAGGGTGGAGGGGGAGAGGGTGGAGGGGGAGAGGGTGGAGGAGGAGAGGGTGGAGGAGGAGAGGGTGGAGGAGGAGAGGATGTCAGAGGAGAGGGTGGAGGGGGAGAGGGTGGAGGGGGAGAGGGTGGAGGGGGAGAGGGTGGAGGAGGAGAGGGTGGAGGAGGAGAGGGTGGAGGGGGAGAGGGTGGAGGAGGAGAGGGTGGAGGGGGAGAGGGTGGAGGAGGAGAGGGTGGAGGAGGAGAGGGTGGAGGAGGAGAGGGTGGCGGGGGAGAGGGTGGAGGAGGAGAGGGTGGAGGAGGAGAGGGTGGAGGAGGAGAGGGTGGAGGAGGAGAGGGTGGAGGGGGAGAGGGTGGCGGGGGAGAGGGTGGAGGAGGAGAGGGTGGAGGAGGAGAGGGTGGAGGGGGAGAGGGTGGAGGGGGAGAGGGTGGAGGAGGAGAGGGTGGAGGGGGAGAGGGTGGAGGGGGAGAGGGTGGAGGAGGAGAGGGTGGAGGGGGAGAGGGTGGAGGAGGAGAGGGTGGAGGAGGAGAGGGTGGAGGGGGAGAGGGTGTCAGAGGAGAGGGTGGAGGAGGAGAGGGTGGAGGGGGAGAGGGTGGAGGAGGAGAGGGTGGAGGAGGAGAGGGTGGAGGAGGAGAGGGTGGAGGGGGAGAGGGTGGAGGGGGAGAGGGTGTCAGAGGAGAGGGTGGAGGAGGAGAGGGTGGAGGGGGAGAGGGTGGAGGAGGAGAGGGTGGAGGGGGAGAGGGTGGAGGGGGAGAGGGTGGAGGAGGAGAGGGTGGAGGAGGAGAGGGAGTCAGAGGAGAGGGTGGAGGAGGAGAGGGTGGAGGGGGAGAGGGTGGAGGAGGAGAGGGTGGAGGAGGAGAGGGTGGAGGGGGAGAGGGTGGAGGGGGAGAGGGTGTCAGAGGAGAGGGTGGAGGAGGAGAGGGTGGAGGGGGAGAGGGTGGAGGAGGAGAGGGTGGAGGGGGAGAGGGTGGAGGGGGAGAGGGTGGAGGAGGAGAGGGTGGAGGAGGAGAGGGAGTCAGAGGAGAGGGTGGAGGAGGAGAGGGTGGAGGAGGAGAGGGTGGAGGAGGAGAGGGTGGAGGAGGAGAGGGTGGAGGAGGAGAGGGTGGCGGAGGAGAGGGTGGAGGAGGAGAGGGTGGAGGGGGAGAGGGTGGAGGAGGAGAGGGTGGAGGGGGAGAGGGTGGAGGGGGAGAGGGTGGAGGAGGAGAGGGTGGAGGGGGAGAGGGTGGAGGGGGAGAGGGTGTCAGAGGAGAGGGTGGAGGAGGAGAGGGTGGAGGGGGAGAGGGTGGAGGGGGACAGGGTGGAGGGGGAGAGGGTGGAGGGGGACAGGGTGGAGGGGGAGAGGGTGGAGGGGGAGAGGGTGGAGGAGGAGAGGGTGGAGGAGGAGAGGGTGGAGGGGGAGAGGGTGGAGGGGGAGAGGGTGTCAGAGGAGAGGGTGGAGGAGGAGAGGGTGGAGGAGGAGAGGGTGGAGGGGGAGAGGGTGGAGGGGGACAGGATGGAGGGGGAGAGGGTGGAGGGGGACAGGGTGGAGGGGGACAGGGTGGAGGAGGAGAGGGTGTCAGAGGAGGAGAGGGTGGAGGAGGAGAGGGTGTCAGAGGAGAGGGTGTCAGAGGAGAGGGTGGAGGAGGAGAGGGTGGAGGAGGAGAGGGTGGAGGAGGAGAGGGTGTCAGAGGAGAGGGTGGAGGAGGACAGGGTGGAGGAGGAGAGGGTGGCGGAGGAGAGGGTGGCGGGGGAGAGGGTGGAGGAGGAGAGGGTGGAGGAGGAGAGGGTGGAGGAGGAGAGGGTGGCGGGGGAGAGGGTGGAGGAGGAGAGGGTGGAGGGGGAGAGGGTGGAGGAGGAGAGGGTGTCAGAGGAGAGGGTGGAGGAGGAGAGGGTGGAGGAGGAGAGGGTGTCAGAGGAGAGGGTGGAGGAGGAGAGGGTGGAGGGGGAGAGGGAGGGCAGGTTGCGTCTGACTGAGACGGTTTGAGTTGGAGTGGATGGCTTGGGGTTAAGTGAGTTAAGGATATGAAGAAATTGTCAGACACATTCAAGGGAGTTACCGTGGAGTTAATGATGCTGGAGTTACGGGAGATATATCATCATATACCATGATAACCATATATCATGGCCTGTCGTGAGATATTGCTTAATTATATGCAGGTATGTGCAGATAGATATGTCTATTTTCTACTTTTGTCTATTTTAGGAACTATTTTCTACCGAACTTCACCCCCATTTACCATTTACCTAATGGGGGTGTACTTCGGTAGAAAATAGTTCCTACATCAAATGGCAAACAAAACTGTGAATCACACCAAAACTGTGAATCACACCAAAACTAAGTGAATCACACCAAAAACTGTCGGATGGATACATAGCACTGGGGGGAAAGTGCCTTTTTTATTTGATTTATTTATTCATTTAATTTTAATTTTTGGTGAACTGTTCCTTTAAGATATTGAATAATTTAATTGCTAAGCCTATACCTCCTGTATAAAACATCTATTGCCCCGGGCTCAGATTCAACACAAACTCTGGTTAATTTATGCTAATGAATGGATTCAGTTTAAATCTGTATGATGCTGTGAGGGAAATTTGGTTTGCACTTTTAAAAAACGTTATATAATTACAAAAAAATATATTATATACTGCATGTAGAAAAGGTTAAAATAAAGCATTCTAACCGCCGTGAGGGATAATGAGGAGACCGGTTCAAACCAGGACAGTTCTGACCACGTGTCTCTCCAGTCCCTTGATCACTTCATCACTTGATCACTTACAAGCTTCTTTGAAAAACCTCCTGCTCTGTTAGATCTGGGAAAACCAATCTAGAGCCATTTGAAACATATTAAAATCCTCATTATTCCATTTTTCCTTTGGCTTCGACCTTCTACAACAATGTTATCAGTGTTCATTGCAAAGATGGGTCTATTATCAGCAACAGTTCTGCGATGTTTTATATCTGTGCATCAACTCCCTTATCCAGCCTTTTAAGATGAATGATTAGCTACTGGCTAGGAGTAAGGGGTAGTGCTTCTGGGCTGTTACATGCCATTAAAAAAAATGAAGCTTTTAAAACAATTCAGGTTAAAATGGTCACACCAGGAACAGTAACCATCATCCGCTTCCTGCAGAACACTTAGAACTAGAAATGTACGCTCAGTTAAGACACACACACACACACACACACACACACACACACACACACACACACACACACACACACACACACACACACACACAGTCCTTATTAAGTGATGTTGTGTTTCTTTTTCAAATGTAGCCCAGAGTAAAGACCCCACCCTAACCCTATCAAAACAGCAGTCAAAGTGTATATTTTCAGCACTACGTTTGTAGTGCATTGCATCGGATGATTTAGACGCGAGGAAATTACGCCGTCCCTAAATCGTTGTAGTCCTAAGAAAGAGGAGACCCAGGGTTTTCGTCGAAATTTCATAAAACTACACTACCCAGCTCACACCAGCCACTGTCAAAGCTGCAGCCGGCAGACGTGGAACAAAATATTTGTTATTTTCGTGATTATATCTCACGGGTCGAACAAACCTGAACGTTATTGCTATAAAATACAATGTATATTGTTTATAGAATAGAATAGAAATACTTTTATTATCCCGAGGGAAATTTGACACTGCAAATCGCTCAACATTAAACATTTAGACAGAACAGGTCACGAATAAACAAACAAACAAACAAACAAAACAAATCAAATTGCCTGAGATAAGAATAGAATAAAATAGAATAAAAATGGAATAAAATATACAGTAAATAAATACAGTAAAAATATACTGAATTCTACAGTAGGTGTAATATTGCACAGTGCTGTTTCAAAAGTAAGAGTCCAGGAAGATGGTAACTGTCACTCTGTGCTCAGTGATGCAGTGAGGCACAGTGATGCATTGTAAAGTCTGATGGCTGTTGGAATGAAGGACTTCCTGTGCTGTTCAGTGCTGCATTTAGGTAGTGTGAGCCTGGCACTGAACATGCTCCTCCTGTCAGCCAAGTCTGTGTATAGTGGGGGGGGGGGTCTGTGTATAGTGGGTGGGAGGGGTTTTCCCTGATGGCCTGGAGCTTAGCAAGGCTCCTCCTCTCCGCCACCCTCGCTAGAGTCCAGCTCCACCCCCACCACGCTGCTGGCCTTCCTGACCAGCTTATCCAGCCTGTTTGTGTCCCCTGCTCTCAGTCCGCTGCCCCAGCAGGTCACAGCGTACAAGAAGGCGCCCGCCACCACCGACTCGTAGAACATCCTCAACATCCTTGTACAGACGTTGAAGGATCTCAGCCTTCTGAGGAAGTAGAGTCGGCTCTGGCCCTTCTTGTAGACTGCCTCTGCATGTTTTGACCCGTTCAGTTTGTTGTCGATGTGCACACCGAGGTATTTGTTTCTTTACCTTTCTAAAAACGCATCGCAATCTGGTGAAGAATAAACGCGATAAACTGACAGCCCTAATTATTATGTTATATAAATTATATAATATTCTCTTGAACAGGAAGGAGGCCTGCAGCGTATTTGTAGTGTGAATCCAGTGTTTTAGAAGGTGCTCTTTGGATGAGGGGAGCCAGTTGAAAAAACTAAGAAGTTCCAGGCACTCTTCAAGTATATAAAAAAAAGCTTTAATTAGTTGCTTAGTTCATAATAGAACAATTAAGAATTGGTTTGCCCAAACATAATAGAACAGGTGTGAGCACTTACCTTACCTGAGCTTGATACAGCAATTAGCACAGCCTCCATTTTAGAATATAGCTCAGTTCACCCATTTGTTTGTTTGTAGAAGGCTGATAGAGAGGCCGAAACATGTTTTCTTTTTAATTGTTCTATTATGAACTAAGCAACTAATTAAAGCTTTTTTATATACTTGAAGAGTGCCTGGAACTTCTTTGTTTTTTTTATATAATATTATCCTTTGGTTCATTACAATTTACTCAAGCATAGTAACAGACACAATATTTCTGACACTGGGAATACATTCCCTGAGGTCCATATATGTCCCTATACGAAGAACATGCAAATGGCCCTGTAGAAGTGTACTTTTAGGTGCATTTTCTGAAAATATGGCTAGAAGTTAAGAGGTTAAAATATCACTACTCAACTGCCCAACTGTGTTGACAAGTCACTAGCCTACCAAGGATAGCCAACAGACGGTAGCCTAGTCACTAGCCTACCAAGGATAGCTGACAGACGGTAGCCTAGTCACTAGCCTACCAAGGATAGCCAACAGACGGTAGCCTAGTCACTAGCCTACCAAGGACAGCTGACAGACGGTAGCCTAGTCACTAGCCTACCAAGGATAGCTGACAGACGGTAGCCTAGTCACTAGCCTACCAAGGATAGCCAACAGACGGTAGCCTAGTCACTAGCCTACCAAGGATAGCCAACAGACGGTAGCCTAGTCACTAGCCTACCAAGGATAGCTGACAGACGGTAGCCTAGTCACTAGCCTACCAAGGATAGCCGACAGACGGTAGCCTAGTCACTAGCCTACCAAGGACAGCTGACAGACGGTAGCCTAGTCACTAGCCTACCAAGGATAGCTGACAGATGGTAGCCTAGTCACTAGCCTACCAAGGATAGCTGACAGACGGTAGCCTAGTCACTAGCCTACCAAGGACAGCTGACAGACGGTAGCCTAGTCACTAGCCTACCAAGGATAGCTGACAGACGGTAGCCTAGTCACTAGCCTACCAAGGATAGCCGACAGACGGTAGCCTAGTCACTAGCCTACCAAGGATAGCTGACAGACGGTAGCCTAGTCACTAGCCTACCAAGGACAGCTGACAGACGGTAGCCTAGTCACTAGCCTACCAAGGATAGCCGACAGACGGTAGCCTAGTCACTAGCCTACCAAGGATAGCCAACAGACGGTAGCCTAGTCACTAGCCTACCATTTATGCCCATAAAATAACATGACAAAAGCTGCTATGCTCTAATATTAGCTGTTACAATTAAATGCAAACTAGGTAGACAGTGAAATTATCTTACCTCAATACTTGGGATAACTTCTCATAAGTTCTCAGCATTACCCACATTGCATCTGGGCATGTCTAGGAACTTTGTCGTCACCTCCAGATTGGACTCATCGTAGATTCTTGCAAGAATGACAAATTCTTTGTCGTTTTTTCTGTTGTTCGATTCGTCGCACAACAATGAAAAAGGCTGAGCTTTACATATGCTTGTAACGTCGTCATCAAACTCCACAGCTATGGCACCTGTTGAGCAAAAGAGTCCATTGATTAGATTTGATTGTCCTTTATATTAGCAAACAGTATTATTTATAGATCCTTTTCACAGCAGCCATTTAACAGAACGCAGGGTAAACCTAGGCTAGTATATTGTCTATTCATTAGTAACGTTAGCTGCTAGCTAGTCTGTGGCTAGCAATGAAATCCACAAAATGGGGGAGGGGAGGGGACCCTGATGTAAACAAGACGAAAGTCTTTCTCTGGTCTGCATCCCCTTAACAATTGTGTGTATTGAGCCGTACTGTATTGTACCCATTCTGCAATCTGTTAATACAATTATCTGTTAAATAAAGTTTTTCATTCATTATCTTACCTTTGATGAGTTGGGTGACTTTCGTTTTCCCAGCCGAGTACTTCTGAGCAATGTCATGACCTTTGGGAAACATATCTGATACGCTCCGGTTGAACACGTCGCAGAAACTGAAGGGCACGTTAATTTCTGCACAAATCATGGCCATTTTAACTTCAGCTTTGGTGACCAAATCAGCCTCTGATGTATTTCTCATCACGAACGCAGTCATAACACGGGCATTTGTCATACCTTCTATGCCTCGCTTGTGTTTCGCCGATTTGTCATGCTGACTGACGTTGTGTTTTCCTCCGTGTGAGACATTGAAATCAGCGCGGCATACTTTACAAAAAGCATAGATTGTTGAAACGTTGCTTTTCGTGAGGTACGGGAACGTCTCCTCCCACCTGGCGAGATATTTGCAGCCGCTCCTCTTGGCTTTCTTAGCTGGTGGAGCCGCACAATCCTCTCTCAAGTCCATCGTAGAATGTAATAAATTTGCGCTAAATCCCTCCTTTATCCGGTCGCTGTTGTTATTCTTCTTCGGGTCGCAACCGTCTTCCGGTCTGACTTCCTGTGATAACGTTCTAATCTACACTGCTGCCACCTGTCGTCACGGAGGGGAATTGCAGCCATTTTGTAAAAATGTATAAGGTAAAAAAACGTGCCAATTCCGTGAACCGGCAACATCACCTCCTGGTTTGGGAATAGCACTGCACAAGACCGTAGCAGACTACAAAGAGTGACACGTTCAGCCGAACGCACAATTGGAGGGGGGCTCCCCACCCTCCAGAACATTTACAACAAGCGTTGCAAGGGCAAGGCTAAGAGAATCATTAAAGACTCCAGTCACCCGAACAACTGCCTCTTTGAACTGCTGCGGTCAGGCAAGCGATACCGGAGTCTCAAGGCGAGCACAGAAAGACTCAGAAGAAGCTTCTATCCCCAGGCCATCAGGCTGCTAAACGAACAATGAACACTACACAACAACAACCACCAAACGCACATAGCACACACATCCACACGCACACACTCACTTTAAACAAACACACTGTAGCACCCACTCCACACACTTTATAGCACACACCCACTTTAAACAAACACACTGTAGCACCCACTCCCCACACTTTATATTTATTGATGAAGGATTGCACTACAACTCGTACACCTTACTGTAAATTGTACCTAAATTGTACCTCATCCCATTTCTGCTTTGCACTATATAGTACTGTACATTAGTACACTGCATAGTATTGTATATTATATGGTAACTCAGAACATTGTACATATGTCTATACCGAACACTGTGACCTCATTTCCTTCTTCTAAATTACATGCTATACTATGTTATTTGATACTATCTTGTCTAGCACAGTCTCTGGAGCGTAACAGTAAGAAGCATTTTGTATGAAAGTATTCTGTACTTCTGTATGACAACTATTAAAGAAACTTGAAACTTGAAACTTGAACCGTGAACAGGGCGTGAAGAAGGTTGAAATACAGTACAATCCCGGGAAAAACGGGACTGTTGACAGCTATGGCGTGTGCGTGCACACAAAACTTTGGCTCCACTGCGTGCAACCCCGTCCCATGAAGAACGCATCACTGGCATTGAAAAGCCCAGTGTTACTGTTGCAGCACAATCTAAACAAAAGCCATGTGGAGTGTTGTTGTGGGAGTGTTGTTGTGGGCGTGTTGTTGTTGTGGGCGTGTTGTTGTTGTGGGCGTGTTGTTGTGGGCGTGTTGTTGTGGGCGTGTTGTTGTGGGCGTGTTGTTGTGGGCGTGCCGCGTAGCTGGAAACTCCCGACGCGCAGGCGGCTCTTTCACATGCAAAATAACTTCAACCTCCGTCTAGGAGGACAGAACTCGTCTCAAACAGCCTTTTTTAAGACAGATAATTGTTACTATTAGAGATATTATAGCTGTTCGCTGTTATACTAAATATGTTCTTCAAAAAAACGGAAAA
Organism: Notolepis coatsorum; assembly: GCF_963971535.1. Lineage (NCBI taxonomy): Eukaryota > Metazoa > Chordata > Actinopteri > Aulopiformes > Paralepididae > Notolepis > Notolepis coatsorum. Next base: position 8,293 of record NW_028169691.1, on the reverse strand, counting down.
TAACACAAAAAAGATTTTTTTTTTTTTTTTTTTTTTTTTTTTTGCAAAACAGAAATTATTAAAAGTCAGTACTCAACACACAATGCATAATGAAACTAACAGTCAAGGTGGCTAAAATTACATGCAAGTACAGAACAGAAAACAAAAAAAAAGTCTATAATAATATTTTACCGTATACAGTGTATATCCAACGAAATTAACAATTATACAAATGCCTTATACAGGATATACCCCTAATACCTATTTTCTAAAACCCTACACACATATGCTTCAGCTCGAACCCCCCCCTCCCGGACCCCTCCTTGGATAGTACCTCCATTATCCCTCACTCCTAACCAGACACTACCATTATAAGCTAGCTTTTATTCTCTCCACCACTTCTAACCACATTGACATTTTGGATTCGTTGAGACCCAGAATTCTTGCTGTAGATATTTCTTGATAAATCACATCGAGATATGTAAGAGACCAAACTTTCCGGCACATTTTTTCCGGTTGAAACCAGCGTGATGCGATCAGTTTTTTAGCTACTGTGATACCCACATAAAACCAATCTCTTTAGCTGTGGATTTACTGCAAACTCAAAAACATCATTCAAAAGCAATACAGAGGGGTGTACTGGTATATTCCAAGATACGAGTTTTGATAATTGATGGGTCACATCTTTCCAGAATGCCTTAACTGGTGGGCAGTCCCAATACATGTGCATAAATGTCCCTTCGTCTCCATTTGTACATTGGGAGCATTTTGAGTCTTGTTTCAGGCCCATTCTGTTCAGTCTTATAGGAGTCAAGTATGTCCTGTGAATATAGTTAAGATTGATTTGTTGATGGTCCGGGTTCCTTGATGTAAGACGGACATTTGCCCATGCTTCTTGCCAATCAAAGTCACTTTCCAGGTCTGGTATATCCCTCCTCCAGACAGTGTCTAGTTGGAGGGTTTCATACGAGGACGTTAGAATTGATAATAAAAACCTGATACAAAACCTCTCAATGTTTCTCTTTCATAGAAGAATTTGTGGTATCTGTGGTGTTCAACTGGTATGTCTAATGGAACACCGTGAGACCTCAAACATAGGCGTAACTGTATGTAAAAAAGCCATGTGGACTCGGTGAGGTTAAACTTTGTGCATATTTCTCCATAACTACAAAAGCCCTGGTTGTTAAAAATATCCCCTAATGAGTGTATGCCTTGCTCTTCCCATATAGGGAATCTTATAGGACGTTTTTCCATTAAGAGTGCATTGTTATTGAATATGGGAGTGTGATTATGCCATTTTTGAGGGTTAGGATATTTTTTTTGTTTCTCCCGCCATGTTCGGATTGCATGGGTAATTATGGGGCCAAATTTCCGCTCACAGTGCTTGATTGGAAGTTTAGTGTGTGCTATGTCCTTCAGTCTCTGTGGGGCTACTATGTTTTCTTCCAATTCTCTCCAGGATACCAAAGCCTGGGGATCAAACCATATTGTCAATGGTCTTAATGTGTACGCCTTAAAATATTGGAAAAAATCTGGAACTGCCATGCCACCGTCTGCTTTATTTCTCTGTGCGGTGGATCTTTTTATGCGAGGTGGTTTGTTATTCCAAATAAATTTGTATGTGGAGGAGTGTAATCTTTTCCAGTAGCCCTCTGGAGGGGGTAACGGTAGCATTGAGCTGATGAAGTTGATTCTTGGTAGTACATCCATCTTAACTATTGATACCCTTGCCTGTACTGAGTTTTTAAGTTTTGCCCACCTGTCCAGGTCGTCTTTGATTTTGTTCTGTATTTTTGTGTAATTGTGCTTCACCGTTTGTCTTATGGTGGGAAATATTTCCACACCCAAGCATCTAAAATGTTTTACCATGGGTATCGCACCTGGGAGGGTTGTGTCTTTTTTTGCACTGATGTTAAGAGGAAGAAAAGCCGACTTCGGCCAATTTATTTTAAATCCCGATAAATCACCAAAGTTCTCTATCAACTTGAGTAGATGAGGCAATGTGGTGTTGGGGCTTTGCATGAACAATATTACGTCGTCCGCATATAAACTAATTTTATGTTGTGTGCCCTTGATTACGATTGGTTCTATGTATTGGGATTGTCTTATATATTGTGCTAAAGGCTCTAATGATAGATTGAATAGTCCGGGACTAAGAGGGCAACCCTGTCTGGCTGAGCGTGATACCAGAAAGATTTTGGAGATGAATGTACCTGTTGTAATCATGGCCGATGGGTCTTTGTATAATACTTTAATCATATCAATGAATCCTTTTCCTAACCCCATCCTTTCTAATACTGCCCATAGAAACGACCATTCCAGCCTGTTTTGTTTTTTTCTGAACATTCTAGCCTCCCGATTTGTCGGCATGAGCGCCAGACGCGGTCACATTATACTAAAATGTAACCCCTCCTTTTCTCTACTGATTGGACTAATTACTAAAGATAGGAATTACTTCCCTGTATCTTTGTCCACTCAGGGCTCATGTCCAGCCTTCTCTCATTTGCATCTAATTGCATTTTCATCGAACTTACTGATCTAACTTACCTCTGTCTCTAAACTTGTTTTCCTAGCTTCCTGTTTGGAAAAGCTGTTTGCTCATTATTCTCAACCTCAAAAAGCCAGATGGTCAGATTCCATCTCCGCTGTCCATCTTTAAGATAGGCTCTCCTTCCTCAGCTGTGGTCAGATAATACAACCTGAGATGGGATAGAGTCTTGGGGGTCTATTTTAGCCCCTTCGTATGATCCCAACAGTTTCTCTGCACATTCCTCACTGACACACACTCTTTCTATTTAACATTAAAGTAACTGACATTTAATATTCTATCACTGTATTAACGTATAATTCCTTATAAACAGATTAAAATATACCTCAATAGCCAACAGAAAGTAGGTTGTAGATGTAAGAGCGTAGCCTGCATGTGTTGGCTCTGTCTCCGTGGACATAATAAAATATTTGTCATTGAGCGATTAGACAAATATTTCAATTCAGTTTTCTTGGCCTGCTGTCAGCCTATGTGCAACGTTTCATCCAAATCGACCTTGTAGGTTGCGAGATTTGCTGTAGACAGGCAGATACACACACACAGACAGACACACACAGACACACACACACAGACAGACACACACACACAGACAGACACACACACAGACAGACACACACAGACACACACACACAGACAGACACACACACACACCGGACCAATCACATGTGCTCCTCCAGGCTGCCGTCTGGTGGAGATAATGACGGAGCCATATGCAATATTCATATTACTCCGCTCCTCTACTGCAGTCATCGTGGGGAGGCAGGAGGTAGAGAGGCTGCTGGGTCCATCCCCCGGCCCCTTCAGGAGGGTCTCTTCCAGCTTTGAGCTGGCATCTAGAGGATAGCGGGCATTACATTTACGGTGCCCACCATCTCTGCCAAAGTGCCCTTGAGCAAGGCACTGAACCCCAAACCGCCACATAGGTGCTGCACTGTGCTCTGACCTCACTGATTAAATGCATACGTGTAATGTACTATGTTTATTTAGGAGATATATGCGAAAGCACAACATTTAATTCCCCTGTATAAATTGACAGTAAAGTACTCCTCCTCATCCTCCACCGTTTTCTTGCAGTCAACCATCTCTCCTCCTCACTTGAATGTCGAGCTCTGTACTCATTAGTTCATCATTGGCAAACCTCTTGATAATTCTCTCTCTTCTCACACCAGCCTCGGATTTGTCGGCAGTTGTAATATAATGAATTGATGCTGCGATTCCTATGTGGCTGTTTCACTTGTATTCCCAGTATTCTCAGGACACTCGCTGGCAACATTTCCCATCAGTGTGGCACGTTGCCATCAGCACTCATCTTTGGTTGTGTGGCAGATTGCAAACACCTGTTTCCTGATTGCAATCACCTTATCATTTGCATGTAGCAGCGTACCAGTCGGTGGAGGCTTTTAGTGCAGAGCCTCTCACACAGCATCCCACACACTACCATGAGTGCAGAGCCTCTCACACAGCGTCCCACACACCACCAGGAGTGAGCCTCTCACACAGCGTCCCACACACTACCATGAGTGCAGAGCCTCTCACACAGCGTCCCACACACCACCAGGAGTGAGCCTCTCACACAGCGTCCCACACACTACCATGAGTGCAGAGCCTCTCACACAGCGTCCCACACACTACCAGGAGTGCAGAGCCTCTCACACAGCGTCCCACACACCACCATGAGGGCAGAGCCTCTCACACAGCGTCCCACACACCACCATGAGTGCAGAGCCTCTCACACAGCGTCCCACACACCACCAGGAGTGAGCCTCTCACACAGCGTCCCACACACTACCAGGAGTGCAGAGCCTCTCACACAGCGTCCCACACACTACCATGAGTGCAGAGCCTCTCACACAGCGTCCCACACACTACCATGAGTGCAGAGCCTCTCACACAGCGTCCCACACACTACCATGAGGGCAGAGCCTCTCACACAGCGTCCCACACACCACCATGAGGGCAGAGCCTCTCACACAGCGTCCCACACACCACCATGAGGGCAGAGCCTCTCACACAGCGTCCCACACACTACCAGGAGTGCAGAGCCTCTCACACAGCGTCCCACACACTACCATGAGGGCAGAGCCTCTCACACAGCGTCCCACACACGACCATGAGTGAGCCTCTCACACAGCATCCCACACACTACCATGAGGGCAGAGCCTCTCACACAGCGTCCCACACACTACCATGAGGGCAGAGCCTCTCACACAGCGTCCCACACACGACCATGAGTGAGCCTCTCACACAGCATCCCACACACTACCATGAGGGCAGAGCCTCTCACACAGCGTCCCACACACTACCATGAGTGCAGAGCCTCTCACACAGCATCACTACCATGAGTGCTGCTCATACCAGTGAGTGCCAGGGGTGTAAAAAGTACCCAGAAATTATACTTAACCCTTTCACTGCCACGCGACAGCCGGTTAACCTTTTCACTGTGACAATACAGAAGGTTAGCCCTTTACTATCACACAACCGACGGCGATGCTCCATCATTAGCATCATTAGCTCCGCGGAGCATCGCCGTCGGTTGTGTGATGGGGTTAACCTTCTGTCGTGTGGCAGTGAAAGGGTTAAGTGAAAGTACGGGTACCGTCTCAAAATCGTACTCAAGTAAAAGTCAGAGTATCTGGCTAAAAACACACTTGAGTAAAAGTAAAAAAAAATTCGACTTTTAAATGTACTTAAGTACTAAAAAGTTAAAACTTTTCTCTGACTGTCTATTCTTCTGATAGCAGGTGTTTAATCAAAGATCCCCACTTTCTAGTCTTGCACGAGGACCAATCAGCACGGGTGTGGGCGGGTTCATTTTCCATTTCCAAATAAAGCGCGGCCGCAGGATTAATAACGTTAAGGTTAGTTCGGCCAGAGAAACAAATCTACTAATTAAAATGGTTGGACCTGTGAGATTTGTACTTTGTACTTTGTAGGTCTGCATTTTAAATGTAAGGAGTAAAACCTTATTTTTTTCTCTCTGAAATGTAATTGAGTAAAGGTTTCCAGCACTTTTAGAAAGAATTTTTGCAAATAAGCTTTGTGCCTCTAATGGGACGTCAGTATTATTATTATATATATATATATATATATATATATATATATATATATATATATATATATATATATATATATTCACCTACAGTAGCAACAACACAGGGAATGGAACCCCTGACCCTGGCAGTGTTAGTGCCTTGCTCTACCCCCTGAGCTACACAGGGAATGGAACCCCCTGACCCTGGCAGTGTTAGTGCCTTGCTCTACCCCCTGAGCTACACAGGGAATGGAACCCCCTGACCCTGGCAGTGTTGGTGGAATGGCAGAGCGTGCCCTGTGTGCCCCAGACGCTGAATGGCAGAGCGTGCCCTGTGTGCCCCAGACGCTGGCAGAGCGTGCCCTGTGTGCCCCAGACGCTGAATGGCAGAGCGTGCCCTGTGTGCCCCAGACGCTGGCAGAGCGTGCCCTGTGTGCCCCAGACGCTGGCAGAGCGTGCCCTGTGTGCCCCAGACGCTGAATGGCAGAGCGTGCCCTGTGTGCCCCAGACGCTGGCAGAGCGTGCCCTGTGTGCCCCAGACGCTGGCAGAGTGCAATAAATGAATAATGTTTGTTTTGAAACAGGCTCCCACCCTGCAGTGTTGCTTGTTAACGTATGTCTGCACATGCTGCACTCCCTTTCTGCTTCTCCCAGACATTCTCATTCATAAATGTACGCCGGTGTTGACAATATTACTTAGTTGCACACTTGAGCTCTCTTTTGCATTCACACACACACACACACACACACACACACACACACACACACACACACACACACACACACACACACACACACACACACACACACACACACACACACACACAGCAGTCTCCCGAACAATTTAAAACCAACACAGTTTCCCTTCCTTGTGGGGACCAAACAGGAAAACAAAGGCACACACACTGACCCTGACCCTCGTGTCTCTCCTGCTGTGTGTCCCTGTGCAGGGCGGAGTCGGCGCGCAACCCTTGGGTGGTGCTGACCTCGGCCCTGCTGATCCACTGCCTGGGGTCAGAGGTCAAAGTTGACTTGGGTCAGCAGGTCGTCGCCATGGTGAGATCCCTCTACAACACTAAGCATAAGCTCCCTGCACAGGTAAGACCCCAACTTCTTGTTTGAGTGTTGGGGGGGGGGGGGGGGGGGGGGGGGTATTTTATATGTTTGGTTGTATTAGAGAGAGGGAGGAAGAGAGAGACAGAGTGTGTGTGTGTGTTAGACAGAGGGAGGAAGAGAGAGAGAGGGAAGAAGAGAGAGAGAGAGAGCTAAAATTGAGCATGTAGCTATAAACTTTTAGCTCCTTTATTATTTACTATGCACGGGTGTTGCAGTCAACCATCTCTCCTCCTCACTTGAATGTCGAGCTCTGTACTCATTAGTTCATCATTGGCAAACCTCTTGATAATTCTCTCTCTTCTCACACCAGCCTTGGATTTGTCGGCAGTTGTAATATAATGAATTGATGCTGCGATTCCTATGTGGCTGTTTCACATGTATTCCTAGTATTCTCAGGACACTCGCTGGCAACATTTCCCATCAGTATGGCACGTTGTGGCAGTGTGTTTACTTTAAATGGTGGTGTTGGTAGTAGTGATGGTGGTGGTGGTGATTGTGGTGGTGTTGGTAGTGGTGTTGGTGTTGGTGGTGGTGTTGGTAGTGGTGTTGGTGTTGGTGGTGGTGGTGGTGTTGGTGTTGGTGTTGGTGTTGGTGTTGGTGTTGGTGTTGGTAGTGGTGTTGGTGTTGGTGGTGGTGTTGGTGTTGGTGTTGGTAGTGGTGTTGGTGTTGGTGTTGGTAGTGGTGTTGGTAGTGGTGTTGGTGTTGGTGTTGGTGGTGGTGTTGGTGTTGGTGGTGGTGTTGGTGGTGGTGTTGGTAGATGTGTTGGTGTTGGTGTTGGTAGATGTGTTGGTGTTGGTGTTGGTAGTGGTGTTGGTGTTGGTAGATGTGTTGGTGTTGGTGTTGGTAGATGTGTTGGTGTTGGTAGATGTGTTGGTGTTGGTGTTGGTAGATGTGTTGGTGTTGGTGTTGGTAGTGGTGTTGGTGTTGGTAGATGTGTTGGTGTTGGTGTTGGTAGTGGTGTTGGTGTTGGTGTTGGTAGATGTGTTGGTGTTGGTGTTGGTAGTGGTGTTGGTGTTGGTGTTGGTAGATGTGTTGGTGTTGGTGTTGGTAGTGGTGTTGGTGTTAGGGTGTTTAAATGCCCATACATGGTACATCTCATGCTAGTCTTTTGTACCTCCAACACTTTTCTTCATACACAATTTAAACTTTTTATTTTGACATTACCTTTGATTTTCAGATTCAGATTCAGTACATGACGTGTGATCTTAGCTCTATCCCATATAGCCCTCTGAAATCTACTCTAAAGACCATTCCTTTATCCCCCGCAATGCTCTGTAATCTATATGAGAGTCTTTTATCAGAAACCATACGGCAGGACTTACCTTTCGTTATTCAGTGTTACCTTGCTGTAAAGTTACCTATTCTCCCCAGCTATACTAATACAGGACCCTAAAGATATTATATGTGGCTGCGAAGAATCTGTGCCTCTCTCAATGTACTGTACGCACCAGCCTCCTTTCATATTACCACAGCCCTTAATGCTATTCATACCCTGCTGAGCACTATGGAGGTGGTAGAGCCTAATGCCATTCTGTACGTCTAGCGCCGCCTGGACTATTAGTTTAGCGCTAATGCTATTCAGTGTGAATGGGCTACTGTCTGCCTCACTATCTAATATT
>NW_028169692.1:0-15265 GCF_963971535.1 Notolepis coatsorum | reverse complement strand
GGAGCCGTAGTCGACTGCCAACCTCTAGTCAAATACAAAAAAATATATATATATATATTATATTTTTTAAATAAAATAAAAAAAATTATCATTCTTTCCAAAAAAGAAAAGAGGCCTAGAAGCGTGGCTAATGCTAATGGAACACATACCAGAGGCTAACTGCCTAAGAAAACAGGCACAGAGGCACTGAAAGAGGATTTCACCCATCTAATGAACACACTAGACTAGACAAATATCAAGATGTATCCATCAGTGGACCAATTGCAAGTAGAAGAAGCCTTCCGTCGACTCCTTCAGACATTAAGCATCCCCACAGCCCCAAATGGATTGATACAAAAAATAATAATAATAATTTAATAAAAATTATTATAATTAGACTTTGTTAAAAAAAAAATTTAAAATCATAGTCGACTAATAGTCCGACTATCGGCTAATTTCGACCAATCATAGTCGCCGATCCAAATCCTTAGGCCGGGGACAGCCCTAGTAGCTAGCATAGTGTTATATAATACAGCCGGGGGACCAGCAAGATGGATAGATGAATAGATGTGAATAGAAAGAGATAGGGGAAACAGCAGAGGCATGGGTGGATGGATGGTTGGATGCATATATGCGAATAGAAAGAGATAGGGGAAACAGCAGAGGGATATATACAGTAGATGGATGAATAAGAGATACGGGAAGCAAAAGAGGGAAATATGGATGATGGATGGATGAATGATACATGAGAATAGAAAGAGATAGGGGAAGCAGTGCTGACATCTGGACATGGGGAGGACAGCGGAGAGTGGGAAGACAGGTGAGGGTGAGAGGAGATGGAGAGAGAGGAGGAGGAGGAGGAGGAGAGAGGAGGAGGAGGAGGAGGAGGAGGAGGAGGGAGGAGGAAGGTGGATTAACACCAGTACATCTGGTGTAAATCTGCCACAGGGTGAAGCAGACCTCACCAGCCATACCCATAATGACGAAGAGAACCACAGAGAGATGATGACAGGGCGAGAATGAAAGGACGAGAGGCGACAAGATAGGCCAATCAACAAAGAAAGCAGCGTTACGAGATGGAGGGAGCAAAAGAGAGTGATGGAAGGAGAGCATGTGAGGACGGCAGGAGACCAGTAGAGTATGGAGACAGAGAAGGATATTAAGAAAGTAAGATAGATAGATAGATAGATAGATAGATAGATAGATAGATAGATAGATAGATAGATAGATAGATAGATAGATAGATAGATAGATAGATAGATAGATAGATAGATAGATAGATAGATAGATAGATAGATAGATAGATAGATATCTACTGTAAGTAAGTAAGTAAGTATTTATAAAGCACCTTTCATACATGTCATGTAGCTCAAAGTGCTGTACACAATTATAGGCATATATAACGATAAAGCAATAAGTCATAGTGATCAGTTAAGATCATGTTTAAAAAAAAATAATAATAATAATAATAGTAACGTAAAAATGAAAATAACGTAAAAACAGTCATTTGCTTACCAGTTTGGGGAGAACAGGTCCGCACAAACATTTCGCTCAGTGGCAACCAGAAGTGCACTAAACCAATGCACTTGTATGGTAGGTAGCAATGTTTAGGTCTTATAATGCTAGTGTAGTTACGTTTTTATCAGTGGTCATAGTTGGGTCCATAGTGCTTTACAAGTCCCATGGATCCATCAGTGGCCGTGTATTGTGTGCGTATGTACCCGTTCGCTCATGTGGTCAGTGGCCAGAGTTGGGTCCACAGGACTTATCCAAGTCCCATGGACCCATCAGTGGCCACGTCTTGTGGTAGAAAGAAAGACAAAGAAAAACGTATAAAGAAAACAGTCCTAAAGTTTGAAAGTTTGGGAGGTCCGCAAAAACACGCCTTCAGCTCAGAAGCTGAGGCGTGTCAAAAACGTTGAAAAACTGGAGGGCGTGTCTCCTATTGTACCCATTCCTTCATCTAAAAGTTTGAAAGTTTGGGAGGTCCGCAAAAACACGCCTTCAGCTCAGAAGCTGAGGCGTGTCAAAAACGTTTGAAAAACTGAGGCGTGTCTCCTATTGTACCCCTTCCTTCATCTAAAAAGTTTGAAAGTTTGGGAGGTCCGCAAAAACACGCCTTCAGCTCAGAAGCTGAGGCGTGTCAAAAACTTTTGAAAAACTGGAGGCGTGTCTCCTATGTACCCGTTCCTTCATCTAAAAAGTTGGGTCCACAAGGCTTATCCTAGCCTCATGGATCCATCAGTTTTTCCAAGCCATAACTATTTGTAAGCTAGACTGTATAGGTACGTTTTTAATTTTCCTTTAAAAATGTGTATAGAGCTGGCGTTTCTGATGTGTGTTGGTAGTGTGTTCCATAGTTTTGGGGCATAGTTGGCAAATGCCATACTTCCTATCCTTTTTTGTTTCTGGGCGTGTCTAGTAACCTGTAGTGGATGACCGTAGCGTTCTTGAGGGCAGATAACTAACTAGGAATTTGCTATGTATTTTGGGCCTTGCTCATTAAGAGCTTTATATGTAGCTTCATGTCATTATTTTCACATACTATGGTATTTCAACTATTCTCATCCAATATCCATGACAGATTCTTTATAATACTATATATTGGATAACATTTTGGTTTAGCTCCGAAGGACTCTGGGATAGAAATGTCCACCTTGTACATAATATTCTCTGCTTCGAAGTGGTTATGCTTTGGCCCTCTTTCGAAGTGGGTTATGCTTAGAGTTAGGGTTAGGGTTAGGGCACTTCGAAAGAGGGCCAAAGCATAACCACTTCGAAGCAGATAATATATATGTACAAGGCGGAGAGACCCTTCGGAGCTAAACAATCAGAGAGGTTCTTCGCTGTACGCGGCTAGCCAATCAGAGAGCGTCTTCGCAAACTGCGGCTACAGAAACAAATCACGCGGCAGAGACGGTTCAGAAAGGTGGAGACCAGTGATCTCACAGTGAACCAATAGGGATAGTGCCAGTGTAAATGTCCCACCCAGGGGACTGGAACTGTTCCATTTTCACACCACTGGCGCTGCATTGAACGTGTTAACTTTTCTTATCTACAGTAGCATCTATAGCCCACCTCCCTGCGCTGAGGATGAGTCAATGGGGGGGAAATGAGAGTGTGAGTGGATAAGGGTGTGATATGAAGGTGGAGGGAATGAGGGAGGAGAAATGAGGAGGAGGGAGGGAGGAGGGAGGAGAGGGAGGGAGGGGGAGACAAAAAGTTAGTTTAAAAATGTCCATAGTAAAGTGAAACCAATGGGGGTGAAAATAGGACACATTAAATTGAGGGCTCTCTCTCTCTCTCTTTTTCACTACCTCGTCTACCTCTTTCTGTCTGTTTCTCTCTCTCTCTCCCTCTCTCTCTCTCTCTCTCTCTCTCTCTCTCTCTCAATCTGTCTCATTCATGTCCCTCCCTGCCTGCCCCTGCCTCTCTCTCTCTCTCTCTCTCTCTCTCTCTCTCTCTCTCTCTCTCTCTCTCTCTCTCTCTCTCTCTCTCTCTTCTCTCTCTCTCTCTATTCCTCTCTTTCTGTCTCATTCATGTCCCTCCCTGCCCGCCTGCCTCTCTCTCTCTAAAAAAAATAAAGAGGAACACACATGGTGAACTGTCACTTTTTCTAAACCAGGACACAGGAACGAGAGAGAGAGAGAGAGAGAGAGAGAGAGAGAGAGAGAGAGAGAGAGAGAGAGAGAGAGAGAGAGTAATGAAAGATGGAGAGAGAGAAAGTAAGGGAAATAGAGAGAGATAGAGAGATTGAGAGAGAGAAAGAGAGAGAGAGAGAATTAGACCTCACTCAGAAAATTAGACCTAACCAAATTATCACAAAGGAAAAAGAAAAATGCATAACTTATTGGAATGATATTACACACTCACAACATAAACTAGAATAAACACATTTTGCCCTAAACAGACAGTATACTGTGGCAGACTACCTAACCATAGTAACTGATCAGACCCTGAGAAAGACATTGACAATGTATAGACTGACCATAGTCTTTAACTATGTACAAACTACATAAATATTAGGGAGGAATTATTTCAAAACCGTTTAAACTAATGTCCAGGATTCCAAAATCGGACAGATAGGGAGAAATGATCCCCCATTCTGATAAATATGTGACTTTCTGTCAAATAAAAAGGAACAACCAGTAGGACACAGGCATAGGTCTGGTCTACTGTAAACTAATACATTGAAATGTACTGGATGTCCTGTACTTCTCTTTACCATCTCCTTTTGTTCATTTTCTTTTAGTATTTCCTCTTTATGTATTTCTTCTTTATTATTAATGAATGTCTTATACAGTACTTGTATTAGCCCTATCACTCGATTTAACAGTTTTGTTTTCTCATGTTCTTTTTACTTCTAACCAATTGTATTAGTTGTATATCAACAAATTATTTAAAATGTTCTGTTAATGTACAAATGTCACCATTGTCTTTCACAATCATTATTGTGCTTTGGCAACACATGTCAAATGTCATGCCAATAAAGCCTATTGAATTGAATTGAATTGAATTGAATTGAATTGAATTGAATTGAATTGAATTGAATTGAGAGACAGAGTGAGAGAGACAGTCATAACAGAGACAGACAGACAGACAGAGAAAGCGATATAGACAGAGAAAGAGAGATACATACTGAGAGATAGACAGGCAGACAGACAGACAGACAGACAGACAGACAGACAGACAGACAGACAGACAGACAGACAGACAGACAGACAGACAGACAGACAGACAGAAACAGAGAGAGAGAGAGAGAGAGAGAGAGAGAGAGAGAAACAGACAGACAGACAGAGAATGACAAAGGCAGACAGACAGACAGAAACAGAGAGAAAGAGAGACAGACAGAAATAGAAAAAAGACAGGCAGACACAAAGGGACGTGGTGGTACAGAGAAAGCCAGTCTCTCTTTTTTAATTCCCTCATAATTTTTCAAATGCTACTAATTGCCTCTGTGTTTGACCAAGGACACTCGGTTCTGCTGAGCTGAACAGCACATTACAGTAATAGAGTCCAGGACCTCAATGATTAGTACAACAATAGGTGCTATTGTTGGACATTAATTGGGAATATAAATGTAAGAACATTAATGTCCACGCCAACAGATTTAGCGTCCACCGGGAGAGCAGTAGAGAGTGCTCCTCAACCCCCCCCCCCCCCCCCCAAAAAATAAAAATACACTAAACAGGCTAAACAGTTTTCCTCCGTTTTTGTTGAAAAATTACATCAAGTGTCATGTGGGATCATGGAAAAGGGGTTGGGGGGGGGGGTGAGGGGGTCCCGCCCCGGAACAAAACAAGAGCTACAGTAACGTGAACATGTGCATTGGAAAGCGAGGCATAGAGGAGAACAGGGGACGTTGTCACATGGGTAGGTTGTCACATTCATTATATTTCACCACCAGAGGGTCCTGTCTCCCATACTTTGGTATTTAAATGTCCAGAATTGGGGTCAGAGTTCACCTACATTGTCATCTTTGGAGTGAAACAGCTGAATTTGAGGTGAGAGGACTTTTTGTGTTTTTCATGTCCATTTGTAAATATTCCGCTCCTCAGTATTTTTCTTCTAGGCTTTTACACAATTGGTTTATAATGAAACAATTATTACCCTTAAAAAGTGTGAAGGGATAGCTTGTTAGCTAGCTAACTAGTTGTTAGATGGCTGTTAGCCTTGATGCTATCAAGACATTCCAGTTGGGGTTGGTCGTCACATTTTATTTGGGGTTGGTTGTCACATGTTGTGTAGGCTATTATTGTTAGGCCGATTTATTGTGTTCTTATTTTGTTATATAGGATGACCTAAAGATGTGTTTCCTGTTTATGTTCATGTTAACCCTTTAATCGCCAATGATGTGTTAAGACGTCATTCCTCGCCATGCGTAATCTGCCAATGACGTTTTACAGCGTCTTTGAGATCAATATTTCAAAAATCTGTCATGGTAATCATATTTCACCGACGGATCCTTGATCTCCACTCAACTCTCCAACGGTTCAATATCGCCACCTGGTGGCCGATCGCCAAACCGGAAGTGGGTAAGTGGGGCCGGAAGTGCTTGGTGTCCCCCCTATTCCGTCCGCCACTCGCGATCACTCCCGGGACTCTTGACACACTGGATAATCGATCGGTTGCCATAACTCAATAAACAACGTTATTTGGACGTATATATTATTATACAACCCGGAAATGGTTAATCTAGATCAACATCCCATAATAGCGAACTTTTTGCTCCACTCTCATCGCCCAACGCTACGAGGAGACTGACGTGAGTTTCAGCGTTTTTCTTTATCATTTTCGATACAAACTGCTATGATCAATATATCACCCATACTACATGATTCATTTAACGTCGGTCATTGCTTTATCAACGACCCCCCCCCCCCCCTCCGGTCAACATCAAATGACGAGTCATGACGTTTAGGACCTTGTACAAATGAAATTTTTTATCTGACGTCAATCGCTAGCAAACTGCATTTGATGATGTAATATATGCATAAATGGCTATATCTCACATTCTAGGAATTACTGCAGAAAACGATAAAAACATATTTATACTCTAGACAGTATTTTTATATGAATGTGTGAATGAAAAAATTAAACGTTCCTACACCCTGAACAATAGCTAATCGATGTTGAATGGGCCATAGTAATGTCAATTTAGCAACAACCAGGAAGGGGGTTGGGAATTGGCATAACGACTAACAGTGGGATGGGAGAAAAATCTGAAAAAGGAGGGGGGAAAAGATAATAAAAAAATTTAAAAAATTAGGTATTTGTCAACTTGTCAATGCAATTACACTTTAACATTTAGTTCTGCCTTCTTGTCTTCTTTTTAAGATTTTCCCATTAAAACACATAGTGACAACCAACCCCTTAGTGTGTGACTACCATCCCCATGATGGGGTTGGTTGTCACAATGTGTCAGAGTGTCTTTGATAGGTGATTAACTCTTTGTTACAATGCGTTGGAAAATGAGAGGGATACACATTTCAAGCCAACATCTTAAGCTTCAATATAATGTAGGAATGACTATTGAAAGAGGTTTGGATGATGAGCAATTCACACTAGTGTTATGGTTTGTAACCGACCCCAATCGCACAACACAAGACAGGTATGATGGTTTGCCAAGAAACAGATATTTATTGAGAGACAGGGAAAAAGGGCACTGTCCCTTTAAGGGAGAACACAAATACAGGAATATAACAAGAGGGGAAAAACTAGGTGCCTTTAAGAGGCGGGCAGGAAAAGGGAACACTAAGGGAAGGTTAATGAACGCTAGGGGAAACATTAAAGGAACGCTAGGGGAAGGTTAAGGAACACTAGGGGAAGGTTAAAGGAACAGAGGAACTAGAGACTAGGAGAAGTCGGGACAAGGAGAGCTAGGGAACAGGAGAACTGGGGACTAGGAGAACTAGGGACAAGGAACTAGGTGGAACTAGAAGGGGAGAACTTGGGACCAGGAACTAGGTGGAACTAGAAAGGGGAGAACTAGGGACAGAGGGGACTGAGGCCCGCGGAGGCGGGCTGGGGAACAGGGAGGAACTGGGGACAGAGACCCGCGGAGGCGGGCTGGGGACAGGGAGGAACTGGGGACTGGTGGGAAAACATCTGGGCCGCTCTGCAGAACAGAGGAGAGGGTTAATATTCAAAAGGGAACAAACAGAGCAGATGCAGAACAGTCCAAATAAACAAAGAAAACAAAGTAATAATATCTTCGTGTGACAAACACACAGGGGGAGATGTAATGTCCAAAAATACTATCTAAGTGAGAACAAAAACAGAGTGGGAGATGAAATGTCCAAACTACTAACTAAGTGAGAACTAACGGAGGCAATACGCTGGGTGAGTGACATCACAATCAAAACTCACCCAGGCGTATGCGTAATGGTACAGGAACAGCAGCGAGACGGGGGCAAGAGGCATTACGCTGGGTGAGTGACATCACAATCAAAACTCACCCAGGCGTATGCGTAATGGTACAGGAAACAGCAGCGGGAACGGGGGCAAGAGGCATTACGCTGGGTGAGTGACATCACAATCAAAACTCACCCAGGCGTATGCGTAATGGTACAGGGACAGCAGCGGGGCGAGGGCAAGAGGCATTACGCTGGGTGAGTGACATCACAATCAAAACTCACCCAGGCGTATGCGTAATGGTACAGGGACAGCAGCGGGGCGAGGGCATCGCCACCGGGTGGCTGGCTGTCCGAGCCGAGGAACAGAGTGCTGGAACAGTGGCGGTGGCGAGGGTGTCGTCCACCGGGTAGCCGACTGTCGGAGCCGAGGAACAGAGTGCTGGAACAGTGGCGGTGGCGAGGGTGTCGTCCACCGGGTAGCCGCTGTCGGAGCCGAGGAACAGAGTGCTGGAACAGTGGCGGTGGCGAGGGTGTCGTCCACCGGGTAGCCGACTGTCGGAGCCGAGGAACAGAGTGCTGGAACAGTGGCGGTGGCGAGGGTGTCGTCCACCGGGTAGCCGCTGTCGGAGCCGAGGAACAGAGTGGCGCGCCACACCTTGGTGTGCGCGTCGGAACCGAGAGACGCATCGGGGTGCGTCTGCGAGGAGGAGTGTGCCAAGCACGAGGATCTTTGGAAGATGCGCGTTGCGCGCTGGAGACTGGAGAGCGTGCCAAGCCCTTGAAGATGCGCGTTGCGCGCTGGTGACTGGAGAGCGTGCCAAGCCCTTGCAGATGCGCGTTGCGCGCTGGTGACTGGAGAGCGTGCCAAGCACGAGGATCCTTGGAAGATGCGCGTTGCGCGCTGGAGACTGGAGAGCGTGCCAAGCCCTTGAAGATGCGCGTTGCGCGCTGGTGACTGGAGAGCGTGCCAAGCCCTTGCAGATGCGCGTTGCGCGCTGGTGACTGGAGAGCGTGCCAAGCCCGAGGGTCCGGGAGATGCGCGTTGGTCTAGATGTGCGTCAGGACGAACAGCTGCGCTGGGGTCTGCAGTGGAGCGCTGGGGTGCCTCCCGTGGAAGTACAGGGAGCGCAGAACAGTCTCCTCCACAGGCTACGGCGACAGCAGACGAAGGCTGGAGCAAAACATCTCAAGGCTGGAGAAATCCATATACAGCATTGGTAGACCAGAGGATCTCCCGAAAGAGTCTAGATGTTAGAGAATATGACTCAGCATGAATACAACACGACCCCACGCCGAAACGAGGGGAAGAGCCCTGGTATTTAAAGCCCACAGGGGAACTAATTAGCCTGCCACCACAGGTGCGAGAGGTAATTGATAATAGTCCAGGTGTGGCCACTGAGAGTAAACGAGAGTAAAGAACGAGAGGGTGGGGGCTAGAGAGAGTGAGTGAGAAGGGAATTTCTAACAGTAGGCTTAAAGAAAACAGAGAAAGTTGGTGAGCAGCGGACAAAACCTCACAGTACCCCCCCCTCAACGGGAGCCACCTGGCGACCCAAAACAAATACAGACAGAGTGGCAGGGGGCAAAACAAGACAAAAACAAAAGGTACTGGCCAAGCCAGCAGGGGAAGCCACCACAAGTGTGGGGCTAGCAAAAGAAACAGGGTCGCCGAGGGGTAACTAGGGTAGCAGAGGGGCAACAGGAGGAACTGGCCTAGAGGAAACCGGGCCAGGAGGAACTGGGTCAGGAGGAACTGGGTCCAGAGAACTAGCCTAGAGAACTGGCCAAGAGAACTGGCCTAGAGAACCGGTCTAGAGAACTGGTTTAGAGAACTGGCCTAGAGAACTGGTCTAGAGAACTGGTCTAGAGGAACTGGTCTAGAGGAACTGAGGGGCAAGCAGGGTAGCTAAGGGGTAACCATGGTAGCACCGGGAAAGGGCTAGCAGAGGGAAAGGGTAGCTGCCAAGGCACTGATAGCTACAGGGCCTATGCTAGCTGTACTGCTACATCAACATAGAGGCTGCGCTAGCTGCCGAGCTAGGCTAGCAGGGGGAAAGGGTAGCTGCCAAGGCACTGATAGCTACAGGGCCTATGCCAGCTGTACTGCTACATTAACATAGAGGCTGCGCTAGCTGCCGGAGCTAGGCTGGCAGACAGGGCTGGACCAGCATGAGAGAACAAGCTAGCTGGAAGGACAGTCCTAGCTGTGTGAGATAAACTGACCTTGCTAGCTGAAGGGCAGTCCTAGCAGTGTGAGATAAACTGACCTTGCTAGCTGAAAAGGCAGTCCTAGCAGTGGGAGAAAAACTGACCTTGCTAGCTGAAAAGGCAGTCCTAGCAGTGAGAGATAAACTGACCTTGCTAGCTGAAAAGGCAGTCCTAGCAGTGGGAGATAAACTGACCTTGCTAGCTGAAAGGGCAGTCCTAGCAGTGGGATAAACTACACAAAAAAGTGGAGGCCATGCAGAGGGACCGGGTTAGCTGCTTGGGCCTGGCTAGCTACAGGGCCTATGCCAGCTGCAAGGCTGCATTAACATAGAGGCTGTGCTAGCAGCCGGGGCTAAGCTAGCAGACTGGGGCTCTGCTGAGGGACAGGGTTAGCTGCCAGGGCATGGCTAGCTACAGGGCCCATGCCAGCAGCAAGGGCTGCATAAACATAGAGGCTGTGCTAGCAGCCGGGGCTAAGCTAGCAGACTGGGGCTCTGCTGAGGGACTGGGTTAGCTGCCAGGGCATGGCTAGCTACAGGGCCTATGCCAGCAGTAAGGGCTGCATTAACATAGAGGCTGTGCTAGCCGCCGAGGCAAAGCTAGCAGACAGGGCCATGCTGGTAGTAGAGGCCTAACAAGCTGCAGGGGGGTCAAACAGGGCTAAGAGGGGAGCTAAACAGGGCTAACAGGGAAGCAAATGGGGGAGTCAACAGGCTAACAGGGGAGCTAACCGGGGAGACCAACAAGCTAACAGGGGAGCTAACAGGCTAACAAGGAAGCTAGAGGGGAGCTAGAGGGAACAAGAAAAAAAAAGGCAAACTCAACATACACCGTCTGTGCTGGCTGGGGTCGTCGATTTGGTGGGGTCGTACTGTTATGGTTTGTAACCGACCCCAATCGCACAACACAAGACAGGTATGATGGTTTGCCAAGAAACAGATATTTATTGAGAGACAGGGAAAAAGGGCACTGTCCCTTTAAGGGAGAACACAAATACAGGAATATAACAAGAGGGGAAAAACTAGGTGCCTTTAAGAGGCGGGCAGGAAAAGGGAACACTAAGGGAAGGTTAATGAACGCTAGGGGAAACATTAAAGGAACGCTAGGGGAAGGTTAAGGAACACTAGGGGAAGGTTAAAGGAACAGAGGAACTAGAGACTAGGAGAAGTCGGGACAAGGAGAGCTAGGGAACAGGAGAACTGGGGACTAGGAGAACTAGGGACAAGGAACTAGGTGGAACTAGAAGGGGAGAACTTGGGACCAGGAACTAGGTGGAACTAGAAAGGGGAGAACTAGGGACAGAGGGGACTGAGGCCCGCGGAGGCGGGCTGGGGAACAGGGAGGAACTGGGGACAGAGACCCGCGGAGGCGGGCTGGGGACAGGGAGGAACTGGGGACTGGTGGGAAAACATCTGGGCCGCTCTGCAGAACAGAGGAGAGGGTTAATATTCAAAAGGGAACAAACAGAGCAGATGCAGAACAGTCCAAATAAACAAAGAAAACAAAGTAATAATATCTTCGTGTGACAAACACACAGGGGGAGATGTAATGTCCAAAAATACTATCTAAGTGAGAACAAAAACAGAGTGGGAGATGAAATGTCCAAACTACTAACTAAGTGAGAACTAACGGAGGCAATACGCTGGGTGAGTGACATCACAATCAAAACTCACCCAGGCGTATGCGTAATGGTACAGGAACAGCAGCGAGACGGGGGCAAGAGGCATTACGCTGGGTGAGTGACATCACAATCAAAACTCACCCAGGCGTATGCGTAATGGTACAGGAAACAGCAGCGGGAACGGGGGCAAGAGGCATTACGCTGGGTGAGTGACATCACAATCAAAACTCACCCAGGCGTATGCGTAATGGTACAGGGACAGCAGCGGGGCGAGGGCAAGAGGCATTACGCTGGGTGAGTGACATCACAATCAAAACTCACCCAGGCGTATGCGTAATGGTACAGGGACAGCAGCGGGGCGAGGGCATCGCCACCGGGTGGCTGGCTGTCCGAGCCGAGGAACAGAGTGCTGGAACAGTGGCGGTGGCGAGGGTGTCGTCCACCGGGTAGCCGACTGTCGGAGCCGAGGAACAGAGTGCTGGAACAGTGGCGGTGGCGAGGGTGTCGTCCACCGGGTAGCCGCTGTCGGAGCCGAGGAACAGAGTGCTGGAACAGTGGCGGTGGCGAGGGTGTCGTCCACCGGGTAGCCGACTGTCGGAGCCGAGGAACAGAGTGCTGGAACAGTGGCGGTGGCGAGGGTGTCGTCCACCGGGTAGCCGCTGTCGGAGCCGAGGAACAGAGTGGCGCGCCACACCTTGGTGTGCGCGTCGGAACCGAGAGACGCATCGGGGTGCGTCTGCGAGGAGGAGTGTGCCAAGCACGAGGATCTTTGGAAGATGCGCGTTGCGCGCTGGAGACTGGAGAGCGTGCCAAGCCCTTGAAGATGCGCGTTGCGCGCTGGTGACTGGAGAGCGTGCCAAGCCCTTGCAGATGCGCGTTGCGCGCTGGTGACTGGAGAGCGTGCCAAGCACGAGGATCCTTGGAAGATGCGCGTTGCGCGCTGGAGACTGGAGAGCGTGCCAAGCCCTTGAAGATGCGCGTTGCGCGCTGGTGACTGGAGAGCGTGCCAAGCCCTTGCAGATGCGCGTTGCGCGCTGGTGACTGGAGAGCGTGCCAAGCCCGAGGGTCCGGGAGATGCGCGTTGGTCTAGATGTGCGTCAGGACGAACAGCTGCGCTGGGGTCTGCAGTGGAGCGCTGGGGTGCCTCCCGTGGAAGTACAGGGAGCGCAGAACAGTCTCCTCCACAGGCTACGGCGACAGCAGACGAAGGCTGGAGCAAAACATCTCAAGGCTGGAGAAATCCATATACAGCATTGGTAGACCAGAGGATCTCCCGAAAGAGTCTAGATGTTAGAGAATATGACTCAGCATGAATACAACACGACCCCACGCCGAAACGAGGGGAAGAGCCCTGGTATTTAAAGCCCACAGGGGAACTAATTAGCCTGCCACCACAGGTGCGAGAGGTAATTGATAATAGTCCAGGTGTGGCCACTGAGAGTAAACGAGAGTAAAGAACGAGAGGGTGGGGGCTAGAGAGAGTGAGTGAGAAGGGAATTTCTAACAGTAGGCTTAAAGAAAACAGAGAAAGTTGGTGAGCAGCGGACAAAACCTCACAACTAGAGTAAAAAGTGTGACAACTATCCCCGTTCTCCCCTACATTTGAATTGGCTTGCTTCTCATAGATACACACATACACACACAGAGGCACACACACACACACACACACACACACACACACACACATGAACACGCATACACACAACACACAAACATCCCCCACAACAATTAGTCCTGGACAGCATTCAATGCCATCATCCAGCATATATGAGAACACAGACACACTCACTCCTACGCAAGCATGCACATACACACTTACAGTGCACGCAGACACACACATACACACACGCACACACACACACACACAGGCACATGTTCATACGCAAGCACGCACATACACACTTACAGTACACACACACGCTCGTACCCAAGCATGCACATACACACTTACAGTACACACACGCTCATACCCAAGCACAAACATACACACTTACAGCACACACGCACGCGCTCGTACACATGTGCACGCTCTTATGCAAGAATGCACACACACACGTACAGCACACACACTCCTATATGCAAGCATGCACATGCACACTTACAGTACACACACACACAGCGAAACTTGTGCTCCTACACAAATACCCACTGTGTGTCTTTATCTTGCTCTCTCTCGCTTTCTCTCTCTCTCTTTTTTCATTGGCTTTCACTTACATTAGTCACCCAGACTTAAAGGTCAGACCACCCACCTGCAGACAATTTAGAACACATTTAAAACAGTAGAACATCTAAAGTAGCCAATCTAGTTGATCATCTCCTCCTGAGTGCAGCCATAGCTCCATGTTACAGCGTGTATTAAAGGGATAGTTTCAGATTTTTAAATATATTGAGTGATACTCCTTTCTTTTTAGTGGTCAGGACTGAGTTAGACCCCGGGTCAACATTGACCCGCTAACAATGGTCAGTGGTGCCAATTCCTAACACAACATGAGGTACAGACTCAGCGAGCACAGCCTAGCCATCGAGAAAGGCCGCCATAGGCAGACCTGGCCCCCAAGAGAAGACAGACTATGCACCCACTGCACACAAGAAGAGGTGGAAACCGAGCTCCACTTCTTAACAACCTGCCCACTATACCATTGTGCAACTGATTTTTGGAACCAGACCACTGCTTTGCACTATATAGTACTGTACATTAGTACACTGCATAGTATTGTATATTATATGGTAACTCAGTTACGTCTATTCTGCATCGAACATTGTACATATGTCTATACCGAACACTGTGACCTCATTTTCTTCTTCTAAATTACATGCTATACTATGTTATTTGATACTATCTTGTCTAGCACAGTCTCTGGAGCGTAACAGTAAGAAGCATTTTGTATGAAAGTATTCTGTACTTCTGTATGACAACTATTAAAGAAACTTGAAACTTGAAACTTGAAACTGTCTGCTACTCATCAATGATGATGTTGATTTGTAGAACCCTTCCTCAGCACAAGCCACGGTGTTGCTCATACTAGCTCCAGATAGGCAGCCACAAACCAATGCAAAGGGCCAAGCTCCTGTCTGTATGAGCTGACTGAGGAGAACTGAAAGCTACTCCACACATAGATTTCAGTTGTCCTCCGTCTGCTCGTACAGACAGGAGCTTGACCCCACTGACTTTGCACAGATTTGAGGCGAGTATGTGGAGCTAGTAGGAACAGCATGGATTGTGCTGAGAAAGGACTCTGCCAATCAACATCAGCATTGGTAAGTAACAGATAGTGCTATAGGGCTCAACGAAATCACAACTATCCCTTCAATGTGCAGCATGGAATACATAGAGGAGGAGAGGGGGTGTCACCACAACAATCCATTATGTATTAATGTTGATTACACAGAAACACAATGCAATTAACAGACACCCATTAGTGGTTCCATGACACATGTCATATGTCACTCATATTGTAGTCCATTCTCTTTGAGTACTAGTGTGTGTGTGTGTGTGTGTGTGTGTGTGTGTGTGTGGTGTGTGTGTGTGTGTGTGTGTGTGTGTGTGTGTGTGTGTGTGTGTGTGTGTGTGTGTGCGTGCGTGTATGCACACGTTTGTATG